>NC_134704.1:61663620-61863620 GCF_043290135.1 Rhipicephalus microplus | reverse complement strand
ACGCCGTGGATATGCTGTCATTTTTTCAAATAGACGCTAATATTCGTGAAATGTCAATAGTGGTTGCAGTGATGCCTACCCAATTTTATAAACATACACATGTACTCCTTTCATACAGCCGTCACGTCGGGTTTACGTCAATTGTGGTGAGGTGCCATGCGCTGAAAATGATTTATGTAGCAGTGTAGAGGACTAGCATCTTCGCGAGCATCAGCGCTTCATATCACCTTCTTGTGTTGCTAAAGCCCATTTGCAGCACATTGTTGTGCAAGTGGAAAACTGCTAATATAAACATCTGTAACTGTTCAACATATGTCTTTGCGTGTAACATTTGTACTTATATTTAGCGTCATTTCATAACGTGTCGCTCAATAAAAAAAGCAACACGGCCACCTTCCCTCCACGTGCTTCGCTTAAAGTACATTCCCAGATACGTGGGATCTGCCGAATTTTTTTTTGTGGGTGCCAATATTAGATGCGAAGCAGCTCTTTGTCCCACGCGTGTGATGCTGTACGTACGTGGGTGCGTAACGTAAAAGACAAAGCACGGTTTAAAAAACGCCATGCTAAAATCTTGTTTTGTTGTTTAGCTTTGCCGCATAGAAAGTTGGTCTAACAGAAAGAGCACGCTCTTAAGGTACACAAATATGTTCTTTGTTAGGTTCGTTATTAGATCCGAAGCAGCTTTCATTCACGCGTGTAACGCCGTACGTACATGCGTGCGTAACATATAACACACAAAGCACGCTTTACAAAAACACCATGCTAAGAATTTTGTTTTGTAGTATAGCTTTGCCGCACTGCAAGTAAGTCTAACAGGCAGAGCTACTCTCCAGGCGCACAAAAATGTCCTTTGTGGGTGCTGTTATTAGAGGCGAAGCAGCTCTTCGACTCACGTGTGCAACGCCGTTCCTACGTACGTCCATGCGAATGCGCTCCACCGTGTTCTCCTCACTGCAAAGGTTGGAGCGGTGCCAAGTAGCACGCACTGCAGCTGTGCGTTGACATCACACTCCCCCCACACGTTTTCCTCGCAGATGCGTGCCGATCATCACCCTCTCCTTCACCCGCAGCATGCTCGCTGCAGCATCCGCCGATTCCGGCTCCTCCACCGGCTCCTCCGCCCGCTCCTCCGCCCGCTCGCAACACACTTTTCTCTCGCTTCGCCCTCACCACTACCTGCAACACTCGACCGCATGTCGAGTGGAAACGTTCTTTCAGCTCGTTTATCTGCAATGAAACTTACACAAAACCGAACCCTTCTCCCGTGTCTTTGCGTTTCAAGCAAAGTGTTTACTCGAGTAAACGCTTCACCAAGTTCGTTTCAAACCGTTCTTACAGCACCCGCGTCGACGCTCGTTTAAACCGGGTACGCCGTGCGCACCACTCCAGCTTTGTATCCCATCAGGGTTTCTTTCGGGGAGATGGTCCATATTTTTTGTGCTGTTTATCTTCAGTATGAATTGACACGTCGGTCAGCCATAATATTAACATCCAACGTAAGCTTGAAATTTGCCTGCTGTACATGTCGTACGCCCGCGCAGCTCCACTGTTTTACAAAATGACTCTACCCTACTGTACTACCTAAACTCAACACCCTGATCATCCTGAATTGTCGTTTCAATGACGGACTTTGAAGAAGAACTAGCAAACGTTCCCTGCGAAGATTCATTCAGGGCACCCACGTGGCACCGAGGTCAGGCTAGCGAGAGCAACCCCAGCGTGACCTCAGGGCGCGCGTGTGCATCTGAACACGGTTAGGCCCCCAAAGGCAGCGGACAGCTACCGAAGTCGTACTCACGAGCGCGCGTTTATTGCCTCATTAAGGAACCGCGCCTTCTGGCCCGTTCCCGAAACCCGTTGGCACGCGTGGCCGATTTCGATGTGATTGCGGTGATACTGGAACGCTCAGCCGTCGTCGTGGAGGTTATACTGCCTTGCATTCCCCGACCACGTCCATTAGCAACCGTGTGCTTAGGCTCCTTGCTGAAGTTCACACTGCTGTTTTCACGTTGTTGGTTTCTGGCCCGGAGTGTGCGGATGCGAAAATGAGCAATGCTGCGTACGTAACGAAGAAGCGACAAAAGAGCCGCACAATGGGTATACACTGAAGGGAGAGTCAATAAACGGGATGCTCTTCCGTGAGGTTTTTCTCGCGCATGGGGTGTGACTGCTTTTGCTCAAAGTGTTTTTTTTTTCGTCATGGTTGTGATAGTGAACTGTGCTTGCCGTAGAAGCAGTTACGCCCCGGTAACATTAGTGCCTTGCTATAAAGGTTGCAGCCGTGACCCTCGCTTGTCTGCACGATTACCTCAATGTTTAATCTGTTCAAAATGTCGTTGCAAGCGCAGTGAATTCACTCAAAAAATTAACGAACTTTATGTACGTGTTATTCTTTTATATTCAATGAACTACAGGTTTTACGAGTGCTCCATCGGCTGTTTTGCTTTAGCTCTTAACACTGTAGTGAGCTCTGTACTCTGCTTATTGTAAATAAAGTACTACTAATGGTTACACTACTACATCAGTACTATACAAGTAGACACTGTGTACGGTTCTAAGATACGTTAAAGGCCACGTAGGACCATTTAACTGAGCAAAGACAAAAATAAATTATACTTTCGACAATACATCTAACATCATTACTTGGACAATTGCTTAAAAAAATCTTCCAGCCTTTTGGAACTCTGAGTAGCTTAATTTTATTACTTCTGTGGAGTGTGTTCAAGTAGAATCAATTTAATTGGGCACACATTGCAGCAGCAAGAAGGCAAACGAAAAAGTTTACAGCAGTCCACTATGGTGGTAGAACTGTGGGTCACTGTTACAGTGCAATCGATTAAACTGTGCTCCAGACGCTACCTTTTACAGCTACATTTCCTCAACTTTTCGGCTTTCATACCTATGCGCCCTTTCCAGTAACACTGGTCTTCATGGCTATAGCAACAAACAACAAGGAAGCTTTTCATCTTCAGTAAAATGGTAGTATAAATTTTGTTTCTTTGCTGTCTTCTAATCAGCCTATTCTCTGTTCCAAAGTTTTTCCTGTTTCAGGTTTTTTTTCTTGGGGGGGGGGGGGGTTGCGCTTTAAAAATTAACTTTGGCATTGCCGGGGTGTGTTACGGACATGAATATTCTTCTCGTAATGTGCAAGTTCAGGACAAATCATAACAACATTATTCAGACACACTATTAGTTTACTAGATGATGTCACACGTGTGGCAGTGTTGCGCTCTGCCGAAAACAACTGTGCATGGTGATCGCGCCAGCATTCTGCTCGTTATAAATCACCGGAGCCATTGGTTTCGCCTACGGTGGCTGTACAAATAATGTGCACCACGGGAGGTATTCGTGTGCTATGTTCATCTTGGTAGATACTTCAGAATAAAGGCATGCTTTTAACTCAAGTACACCTTTAAAGGAACATATGCCTCAAGCAAACTGTGGTAACCTGTTTTTATTTATGAATTTTTTTTCCTGTCAATTACGGTGTTTAAAATGAAGTGTGGAGGCATTTCTTAAAAAAAACACGGCAGAATACATCTCACGACCTTGGTAGAATTAAGTATGGGGTGCGATAAAGCATTATAGGGACGCATCGTAGTACTGATATTATATTACTTTCAAATAGGTACTAGGCGAAAGCATTTCAAAATGCTCAATGCAATAAAATACTCAAGGGTCAAGGTGTCCACAAGTTAGGACTCTTACAAGATCGCATTACTAAGCATGGACTCTCAGCAGGAGTGTTTTTCGCGGACGGTATTATGGAGTAAAGGCTTAGTATTCTCCATTTCTAATGAACTAAGGCGCAATTATATATTTACACCTATGCTGTTTCATGCTTAAGAAAGTGTGTTCGTAAAACGCTTGTTGTTGCTGACAGCTAAGTAAACGAAGCAATTTAAACCTTAATCCGCATAATCGCAACGTGTGTAAGTCGCAACGTGTGTGAGTCAGCTTCGCGATAGAGGTTAGACTAAGACTGACAGATCGAACACTGCTGCTGGCATGCAAATAATACTAATCGCAGTATGAGAAAACGTTTGTCTGGAGTCATGTAAAAAAACCTTACGGTGCGTGTGCACAGCACACCAACGGGAAAGAAAGCTTATAGTGCGTAATACTTCCAGTGTCATTCTGTGTGCCACACTTTCCGACATTATTTTGTGATTTATTTTATCATTTTTTGTCTTCTCAGCGTCAAATTGAAGCCTATCTGAGCTACGAAGCCGATCGGACATATTTACTCATTGAACAAAACATTTTCAGCGATATACTATACAAAAGTGGCTCATGTCCTTCAGAGATTAAGCCAGTGCAAGTGCCACGATGCCTGTGTTTTAGCTTCTCACGAATTTCAGCAACTCTTTAGGAACGTCAGTCGTTTTTACTCGAGATTCGTTCAGAATGAGTGAAACAATGCCTTTCGATACAGTAGCCCGCCAGTCTGGAATCGATGCCGTATTGATTGCTTGACGATGTGAGAGCAATTGTCTAGGAGCTCGCCTAGTCCTCCTACATTTATTTGTTTTTTTTTCTTGGGAAGCTTGAGCTCTGGAAGCTTCCGACATTGGGTGCTAATGACCGAGAAAATGGATTGGAGCATTCGTCAGGTCATGAAGCGTATTGTTCCAAGTGAGAAACCCGATTGTCATCCAGCAGCCTCTCTTACCCTCTTACACACACACGTACACACGCATGCAAGTATGCTTCCTTTATTTGTTTTTTTTCCAGAGAGTTGCCTTTCACAGGCAAATGACATTTGCGTTGGGCTGCAGAATTTTGATCGTTACTCTCTTTGTTAGACTGTACCAATGCGACGATTCTGATTGCAGTCTTCTCTTCTAAGTATCACACTGGCTTTCTGAATCTAATACAACGTACGTAAATTTCAAAGGACCTCCATCGATGCCAATTCTGGTAGTGTTTCGTTATACAATAGACGCAATTCACTATTTTTGTCCCGGCGACTGCCATTATCGCGACCATCTAGAGACTCTTCCTTCTCACCACCTTTACAAAATTGGATGACAAAACTTTCGAAGAAGACCAAACTGTGGAGGTCGAGAGGCCTGGCACGCCTGGCGAAAAAAAAAAACCGGTAGAGCGGCACCACGCCTATCGTAATTCACGGACAAAATGGACGAATTGTGATCTGATGATGAATGTTAGAGAATATCTAAACGCTATTTCCTTTTTTTCCAAATTTCTGCCTAGTTGCGTTGGTTTCTAATTGCTAGTCGAAGCAATCACACCCCCCGCCCCCCCCCCCCCCCGCAAAAAAAAAACTCCGAAATAACGTTGGTCGCAACTAATGCAATGCTTTAAGCAAAGTTGTGTTATTAAATGCTAAGCATTTTTTAACGGACTTCGGCGACTTTGAGCGTATCTATCTATCTATCTATCTATCTATCTATCTATCTATCTATCTATCTATCTATCTATCTATCTATCTATCTATCTATCTATCTATCTATCTATCTATCTATCTATCTATCTATCTATCTATCTATCTATCTATCTATCTATCTATCTATCTATCTGTCTGTCTGTCTGTCTGTCTGTCTGTCTGTCTGTCTGTCTGTCTGTCTGTCTGTCTGTCTGTCTGTCTGTCTGTCTGTCTGTCTGTCTGTCTATCTATCTATCTATCTATCTATGTATCTATCTATCTATCTATCTATCTATCTATCTATCTATCTATCTATCTATCTATCTATCTATCTATCTATCTATCTATCTATCTATCTATCTATCTATCTATCTATCTATCTATCTATCTATCTATCTATCTATCTATCTATCTATCTATCTATCTATCTATCTATCTATCTATCTATCTATCTATCTATCTATCTATCTATCTATCTAGCCTCCTACGACTTTGAGCTCTCCTGGCCGTTTTGGAATTGGTATCGATACCAAACTTGGTGTGGCATAACATGACTGTATGAAGAACATACTTGACTAGTCAAGACAAGAAAATCATGACATCTCTGTCATGAATATCATGGTTTATATTTCATGGTCCTGCAGCTCTTGCGGCGATTTCGTTCACATTGCATGTTGCAAAACTGGTATGGTTGGGCATGATTGCATGGCAAACACAAGCGACAGACCCTAGCCTGAAAATTATGACATGCGTGTCATGTAACAACATGATTACATGCCACGCTCTTGATGCGCTCGCGGCCGTTTTTCTAGCGTCACACATACCAAAGTTGGTATTACAGTACGTGAATGAATGACAAAAGTATGTGACTGGTGCAAACATGATAATAATAAGCAGCGCCAAGGTGTTCGATTCAAGCGAAGAACGAGAAATCGTCATGGCACTGGTGCGCTGTGCCATGGTGTCAGCGCTGGCAGCACAGATGCCTCCAAATAAAAGAAAAAGCTGGTGGTGGGTGTGACCGTTCCTTCGATCACGAGAGTTGCCCGGCCATGCAAGCCGCCTACTTCCCGAGCTGCGTTGAGACGACGAAGAGTATTTCCGAGAGTCTTGCGTATTCAGAAACGCTCTTGAATTTATCTTGACTTGCCACAGCCTCCAATTCCGCACAAATGCGTCTCGAACGCGGTGCTTTAAGTCGTTTCCAAAACACGAAGCACAAACGCGTTCCAAACACGCTTCATTGAAGGCGGTGACAAGGTAAGTTAAAGACAAAAAACGATTATGAATACGGGAGAAAGATAGTGCACTATTCGTTTTCTATTTACTTTGACGGTGTTTAGTTTCTTGCAAATGACGCCACGTAAATTCGACACTTTGCTTGACTGCTGCGCCCCGCCATCTCCATGCCAAATATTCCGCGCTGGCCATGGTGCCACAAACCCAGGGGAACGCACTCGTTTGTATCTGGTGGCAAAAGACCAGCGCAATAAAACAACAAAAAATAAAAAATTTAGCATCGCTGATTGGTTTCAACAGCTTTGCGACTGCAGTCGCGCGACTGAAAAATGAGTCAGGAAGCGACTAACTAAAGCAGTTGCTTTGCGACCATTCGCGACTGTTGGTGACTGTTTGCGACCAGTCGCAAATGGTCCCGCGACCAATGCTAGTTGCCCGTGTGCACCAGCCTTCACTATCTATCCTGGAACGACGTGAACACACATAGAGTTTTTAATGTGTGAGCGTTAAGCAATACCCAACACCAGTAGCGTCGACCCAGTGAAGGCATAGAGTAAATGCCAGTGTTTAGAAAAACCTGACATAAGCAGTGTTGACTCTGTGACGAATGCAAATAATAAATTTCGGGGTTCCAGCAGGATTCAAACTCAAACACTCTGCATGACAGTCAAGTATTCTACCACAGAACTACGCCAGGTCTCGGAACTACTTTACAAATAGACGCTGATCTTCGTGAAATGTCAATAATGGTTGCAGTTCTGCCTAGCCAATTTTATAAACATTACGTATGTACTCCTTTAATACAGCCTTTACTACGGCTTAACGTAAATTGTGATTAGGTGCAATGCTCTGAAGTTCACTTATGTAGCAGTGCCCAGGGCCAGCATATTCGCGAGCATCAGCACTTCATATCAGCTTTTGGTGTTGCTAATACGCATGTTCCAGTTGACATCGTTGTGCAAGTGCAAACAGCTGGTTATATAAACATCTGCAACTCTTCAACACATGTCTGTGCTTGAAACATTTGTACATATATTTAGCTTCATTTCATGAGGTGCTGCTCCCGGTCACCTTCCCTCCACATGCTTCGCTTAACATCGATTCCCAATTACGTTGGGTTTGCCGAATTTTTTGATAACTTGTCTTCAATTGTGATTTCGTTTTATTAGATAACTTCACGTCTTTTAATTCTCCACAAACCATTATAGGCAGTACTCTTGGACTAAAATACGCAAGGTAAGAAGTTGGTGGTGCCCCTAGGCCAAAGCAGAAAAACACGTGGCAGGTGAATTGATCACAGAAATTTAAAAACAAATTCTATGCCCTTATTACCAATTATTTTCGCATAGAGAAGCTGAAATATTAGGCACTATTTATAACATGTATTGCTTCTCGTTGAACAGAAAAGGACAATGCCTTAGTAAAAATTCATGAGGTCCAGATGACTTGTATTCAGTATTGACGTAGAAACACCACAACTAAAACAAACACACAAAGAAACACATACAAAAAATAATTGTCTCCAAACAATGTAGTACTTGTTATAATACCAACCAAGGACACTCAGACGACAGCCTCTGAGAGCTGACGCGTGCTCTGCGTCGTACAGCGCCACGCATTTCTCTGGTACTGCACCTTTCTGCTACATTTCTGTAGCACATTGAACAGTAGTGATTTCTATCGGACACATTTCTCGCCTCGCTGTTTTCACCGAGACAGCTCTCGCCGTATTATTGAGCTCTTGTGTGTCAATGTCTGCTAAGAAAAATCAAGAAGGAGAAGACTAGCGAGCCATTGTTTGTTTTTCATTCGGAAGTCGAAATTCGTGGGATACACATTGCGTTGTATGAAATTGCATTTCTTGGTGCGCAACGAAGAAGCGCATCACATCTGGGTGCAGGAGAGATAAAAGACACGCCCAGCGACAGAAGCAGCTGCCTAACCCGAGGAAGGGTTCAGAACCTATTCAGACAGTGGAGACATCTGGCGGTGCGCGAACTTATTGCAATCTAGACGTGAAAGGCTGAACAGTACTGCTTGCCTTCACCGACGAGGAGCAACGGAACTCTTGATAAAGAAACACAAACGCACAAAGAGTGTTTTAGAGCGCAGCTCTTCGGCACTCGTTCAGGTCTTGAGTGGCATCGCCGTCGGTGGTGAAACCGATGGAATTGCAAAAACAAAAATTAAAAAAAACACCCAGGACTGAATGGGATTCAAACGAGGATCGTATGCTCGAGTATTCTACTAAGCACTCGACTATTCTACTAGTACTCGCGAGTCGAGTATTCTACTGAAGCCACCCTCACTCGTGAAGCTCATTTGCAAAATGGCCTTATACAGTATCATGTCTGGCAAAGAATCTCTTTAACATATGTATTATAGTGTGGCAGAAAAGTAGAAGAATCAGTCATGACGCAGTGATAACTGGGCGACGAGTGAGTGGAGTAATGCTTCCTACCCACTGCGGAATGCTTCATCGTCATCAGTCACGCGTAGCATCAACGCAGTGTTCATATTACCTTACTGATGTGAAGCGGATACCTCACTTATCCGCAGATAGACGAGTGATGATGCAGTGGGTGTTGTCCGACTGCGCAGTTGTAATTTATGGCGCAGTCGATACCTAGCGGAAGGCCTCCCTTTCTCTCACATTATTTTCCCTCTCTCTTTTGCGGGAAGCCAAATATACTAACGCAGTTGCCTTTGCCACAAAATAAATCTGCACTCAAAATTTGCATTAGGCAGTATTGTAATCATCGGCGCAATTTTTCGTGGTTAGTTTTGCAGCTATGTTTGTTGTTTGCAGTAAGAGCTCTTGCTTTGCAGAGGTTTTTTAGCTTGGTTGGGGTTGAAAAGACAACACGCACATTCTCTCTGTTAGCGATTCTCCCCGCCCAAAATGTTGAAGATAATGTGTATTTACGGCAATACACGCACGCAGCTGTCCTGCTCAAATATTTTGGTTGCAGTTTTACAAGCACTTTTCATGCCTCTCGAAAAGCGCAAAGCTGCAGAAGCCAGCACGCTTTTTGCCAATTATTAAAGACAGCTTGAAACCTCTAGGTGTGACACAATAGGTACCGCAGAATAGAGCCATGCGTGTACTTTCTCTGGCCTGTTTTAGTAACCTTCTCACGTACTCTGTGGTTTTATGACTGTAATGACTGGCAACCGTCTTGAATACCAATTAGTCGTACATAGGCTGCTCATATAAAAAAAATCAGCCCAGAACAATACCGACATACCCTCGCTTTCTAGTGTTTATATTTATAAGTTTGTTGAATTTACATTACTTGGGTACTTTAAGTTCACGAAATATCAGTGCAAACTAATAATAATCAGTGACACCAGGCCACAGCAGCCACATTTTAGATGGAAGTGACAATGCTTGAGGACCCTGTGTTTAGACTTAGGTTCACGTTACAGAACCCTGTATGGTCGAAATTTTCAGAGCCTTCCCCTATGGCGTCTCTCGTAATAATGCGGTGGTTTTGGGACGTCGAAGCCCGAGAAGTATTATTATATTTATGGCAGTTTATTACATGCCTCAATATTTTCTTAACGGGAGAGACGTTTTTTTTAAGAAATGGGAGCTTGACGCGACAATTATTCACAGAACAGAAAACGTTGGCAGAGCCAGCGTTTTCTCATCGAGAGTAGCATCTTTTTCCAACAAAAATCTGCTTTCTTTAGCAACGTTTTATTATACGCCTAGCTTGCTCTGTTGCTGGCTCAGTGGGCAAAAGAACGTTAGGTTGTTACTAGTGCTCTGGATATACATAATATATTACATTGATTCATTTGTTCAGCGGAGCACCTCTTTCATTACTTCGTAGACTCATTAATTAATTCATTGATTTACAGCCATTCAATAAAAACGAAACGAAGGCTGATCAACCTACTTGTCGACTCACCTGCACAAAGAGAGAAAGAGTCCAAATTTCACAAAAGTTTGGTGGGCATTCTACCCTGTATGTGCATATCGAGCATCGACATACTAATCTGTGGCTTGATCAAAAAGCAGCGCAATTTCATTAAAAAAGGAAGGAAACTGACACGCTGTACTCAAGGTACGTCCGAGTACGTTCGGAACACCCCTAACTCGGCTCTTTGTTCGCTGCACATTCTTCTTTCATAAGAAGCCAACGTTCTGTTTGTTCTGCCAAAGTCAATATTGGCCCCTCTTCGTGAGTGATGGCTCTTCTACGGTAAACACGAAGCTGCCGAAAATGTGTTTGTGATTTCGGCATCAAGCGCACCCAGTTACATATAACTGTGGGCCGGTCACCGTTCCCGAAGCATTTGCTCCCTCGGGAATTACACCGTGGTCTATGTTCCAGTGGATCAAACAAAAAAGATACAGTTGGGTCTGTAAGATATCGTGTCGCCTGGGAGCGAACATGCATAAGGCATGACTCTGAGTGCGCAATCTTAGACAACCTTTCGCAAGCGTACTTTCTATCTGTCTGCTAGCGTTAATACGCTGGAGTCATGTTCAGCGTGCTTTCTCAAGTAGGCGCGATCTTTCTAGCATACGCGCGTGCTTGCTTGTCTGAGTGCCGCAAAGCAAGTACGCTAGGACTCTTGCACCACATCCTTTTGTAGCGTGAGAGCTCGGTAATGTGTAGCGTACCGCACTTCTGTCCCAGCCGACGAGGGGTCGTGCTTGCATTACATAGCCGCAAAAGCTGCTGCTTACATTACCTGAGAGTCGCGCATACGCATAGTCTCCAGAACCATCCCATCTTGTTTACCGTTTCAGTGTAACGTAATTTCTGGCTCGGTTGCCGTGCGTCTTCTGACCACCACGGTACTTATTTTAAGTTTACAGCACCCGCTCGCTTTTGCTTGTTTCTCTGGATGCCAGAGCAGCCTGAACATATCTGCACACACCTTGTGAGAATTTGTGAGACCCACATGCTCTGCAAGCATTTTCTGATTACATCCTCGAATAAGTGCACCAGCTCATTCGACCCAGACACTTCCTC
Organism: Rhipicephalus microplus; assembly: GCF_043290135.1. NCBI lineage: Eukaryota > Metazoa > Arthropoda > Arachnida > Ixodida > Ixodidae > Rhipicephalus > Rhipicephalus microplus. The sequence continues at coordinate 61,851,998 of NC_134704.1, read as the reverse complement.
GGACGAGTGCATCAGTTCACTGGGCAAATTCACGTACTTGGCGTTCACGTTCAATAAACAGAAGTGTAAGGCGTCAACTTATTTATTTAAGGTGTTCCTTTCTTGCAGACATTATCCATGGCGAGTAGATAAAGCAATGAGTTAAAGTAACAACTTCGGGCGACTCTGCAGCGTAGTCTGCATCTCGCTGCGATTAACATGAGTAGGGTGAATGTTCGTGTTATGAGTTTACTTAACTGCGAATTCCTCCTGAGTGCGTGTATCTGAGCTGCTTTGTTATTCAATGCCCGCCTTCGAACTTAACGAACAGGTTTCATAAGGCCACTGCTATGTTGTCTTCACATGCAGATAAATATTAATACCACCGCATTCTGATGTGTGGATTCACGCTATGGCTGCAAATAAACGCTACACATTGAAGAACTCCAACTTCGTTGCATGCCATGAGACAACAGAGAACCGTGCCGGTTTATTTATTTATTTATTTATTTATTTATTTATTTATTTATTTATTTATTTATTTATTTATTCATAATACCCCTAAAGGCCCTCGTGAGAGGGTATTACATAGGGTGGGTTACATGAGCAAAAATAAACAATAAACGTCAAAAACGAAAAAAAGGTAAAAAAATTCAAATTAAATACAGACTAAGGTTGAGATATACGTTATAACAAGTAATTGGTAAAGACAGCAAAAATAGAGAAAAGAATAGGCAACAAATCATTGGAATACAGATAAGTACACAGTGAACAACCTATGAAAATGCAAGAAAAAAAAGTAATCAATACACTTGAAAAAAAAAGCGTACACTCAAAAACGAATAAAAAATATACACTCACTCATCACACCTCAAATAAGCTGAATCAAGGTAAAAATACTACACGTGTGCTCTACACGTTATAGAAAAGAGGGAAAAACAAGTAAAAGAGCAAAAGTTAGATGATATCAGTATTTTGAATTAGTTCTTGAAATTTCGGGGCGTTTTTTTCTAAGGCAATGTGTGATGGTAGATTATTCCAATCGATTGTGGTACGCAGAATGAATGACTTGGAAAAAGCAGATGACTTACAGTTTAAGCGTTTAACTTTGTAGAGGTGATCGCGGCGAGGAAAAATAACGGCAGGTGGCTCAAAAAAATCGCTGTGAATTGACACGTGGTAATAAAGTTTATGGAAAAGTGATAGGCGTGCAAGTTTGCGACGATGGAATAGTTTGGGTAGCTCTGCTCGGCGTTTTAGTGCTGTGACGCTGGAATGACGTGAATAATCTGAAAATATGAAGCGAGCGGCACGATTTTGTAGTGATTCAATGTCGTTTATGATGTATGCATGTTTGGGATCCCAAATGGCTGATGCATATTCTAATTTTGGACGTATTAGTGTAGTAAATGTAAGTTTGTGTATGTTAGGAGGAGCCTGTTTAAGGTTACGCTTGAGAAATCCGAAAGACCGGTTAGCAGCTGCCAGGGTGAGTTTTATATGGTAGTGCTTGTCAGATCAGGTTGCAAATGAATTCCAAGATATTTATAAGTGGAGACGAGGTCAACAGTGGTATTATTCAACACGTAGGAGGTAGGAATCCGGGTTACGTGTTTACTGAAAGACGTAGACTTCGTTTGAGAGCAGTTTAGAGCAGTTTAAATGCTATTAATTTCATTTCATTTTATTATACCCCTCAGAGCCAGAGGCATTACAGAGGGGGAGTGGTAAAAGCACAAAAAGGTAACAAAATAAAAGGAACAAAATATGCAAGTACAATAGAGACGCACTATAAGTTAGAAAGAGCCTGAGTATACAATATTAGCTACAGAATTGCGAAAATGTTTACAGTTATTAATGTTTACAATGTCAGCGGGAAGGCCATTCCAATCGCGAGAGGTTCGTGGTAGAAATGATTGATAAAAGTACTCAGTATTACATGAAGCGAATCCAACTTTGTGACGATGATCAGTGCGATGGGATACATAAGATGGTTGAGGGATGAGTCGATCGCGCAGATCAGGATGATGATACATTTTATGAAACAAGGCAATGCGTGACACTTTTCTGCGCAGTGATAATGATGGGAGGGAAAGGTCTGATTTCATAGAAGTTATGCTGGCGGTGCGACTGTAATTAGCGCGAATGAAACGTACAGAGTTGTTCTGAACCATCTCTAGAGCAGTAATTAAGTTGATATGGGTGGGATCCCACACCGATGTAGCATACTCTAATTTCGATCGGATTAGTGTTTTATAGAGCAGGAGTTTCAAGGAGGAAGGAACGTGATAAAAATTTCGACGAAGATAGCCTAACATGCGGTTAGCTTTGTTAATTAAGTGCTCGATATGAGCAGACCAGTTTAGGTTTGCAGTAATGTAAACACCGAGGTATTTATATGAAGTTACTGATTCTAAATGAATGTTATCAATGTGGTATGGTGGTGGACGGGAAGATTTTCTGGAAACACGCATGACTTTACATTTATTAATATTTAGTTGCATTAGCCATTCACTGCACCAGTCTGCGATTGCGCCAAGAATTAATGCATGGTGCCAAGATAGGCACCATGCATTAATAGCATTTAGATCAGTTTGCAAAGCTTTCCGGTCATTGTCAGAGGAAACTATTCGGCAAATCACACAGTCGTCAGCAAAAATTCTAATTCGGGATGAGACACAGGATGGCAAGTCATTAATGTAGATTAGAAACAGTAGTGGACCAAGTACGCTACCCTGTGGGACTACAGAAGTTACTGGTATGAAGGAAGAGTTACAATTGTTAGCGGACGTGAACTGTGTTCTAGAAGAAAGGAAATCTTTTACCCATGCCAAAATGTTAGGGTGAATGTTAAGCCTAGACAGTTTGGTTAGAAGCCGGTGATGAGGGACACGGTCAAAAGCTTTAGAAAAGTCGAGGAAAATAGCATCAACCTGGGATCCACCGTCGAGAGCTGAATGTATGTCATGAATGAAGCCGGCGAGCTGCGTGTCACATGAGTATCCTCGGCGAAAGCCATGCTGATATTTATGTATAATGTTATGATCTTCCAGGTAGGTAATTACTTGGGTGTGGATTATATGTTCAAGAAGTTTACAAATGGTACTGGTTAATGAGATGGGACGATAGTTTAATGGCGATGAGCGTTCACCAGACTTGAAGATGGGAATTACTTTAGCGATTCGCCAGTGATGTGGGATGCAGCCTAACGATAACGATTGTGAAAAAAGGGCGGACAGTATGGGACAAATGCTAGCTGATATATTCTTTAGTATCTTATTATTAAAACGACATGATCAGAAGCAGTAGAAATTCTGAGTTTATTTAGTAAGGAGAATATACCCGCTTCACTGACTATTATTTCTCGCATGCTGATATCAGGAATGAGGTTAACTTTCGGGCATGACGGGATGTCTTCACACGTGAATACCGAAATGAATGTGTTGTTTAAAACTTGTGCGCACTGAGACGTGGGAATGACGCTGTTATTACTGGTGGTAAGGACTATATCAGGATGATCAACAGGATTGATGACACGCCAAAATTTCCGAGGGTTATTTAATAGCATAGATGTTAAGTCATGTTTGACGAAATGACGTCAGTTGATGTGAGCAGTGACTGATATTCCTTATCACATGTTTTGTAGCGTAACCAGGAAACTGAAAAGGGGTCTATTTTATTGGCGTGGCGGTAAAGTCTTTTTTTTTGTTATTGAGGTGTCAAAGCTGTTGGTTATACCATGGAGCGGTGTTTACAGTTTTGATGGTGATAAGGGGAATGAACCTGCTGATTAAGTTGGTAAGTGCATTTTTAAACATGAGCCAATTATCTTCAACGGATCGGGATAAATACTCTCCTAAATAGTTATTTGAGAATGACAGGAGTTCATTATTAATGCTATCGTAATCAGCTCTATTATAGCACCTTATTTGCTTATTGGTAGTTTTGCGCCTATTGGGGGAAATCCGGACGCTTCCAGTAAGGACGTCGTGATCAGAAAGCCCGTCAAGATGAGTAATTTCAGAAAAAATATCAGGGTTGTTGGTAAATACTAGGTCTAGAATATTAGCTGATGTGGCGGAACACCGCGTGGGATGAGTAATTAGCTGAGCCAGGGAAAAGTCGAGAGAAGACTGGACGAAATTGTGAGCTTCACTTTGACCATCCCTAACGGATAGAGTTGACCAGCAAATGCTCGGAAAATTAAAATCGCCAAAAATTATTAAGAGAGAATTAGGAAAACGAGAACACAGTAGCGTCAAGACACGGGTAAATTCATTAGGAAAGTCAGTATTTGCATCTGGGGGGCGGTAAAACCACCAATAAGTACGGCGCGGCCGCCACACTTCAGGGATACCCATACACATTTCAAAAACGAGGTAACCGGAACAGGTACTGCAAGCACATCATTTTTTATCGCCAGAAGTACGCCACCTCCCCTTCTATGTTTCCTATCGCAACGAAAAAATTTGTAGTCTGCCCACGTGAGAAAAATACTGCTGTCAGGAATGTCATCGTTTAGCCACGTTTCAGTTAGTGCGACGATGGTTGGTGTGCAAGAATCAACGATGGATGACAACGGAATGCTTTTGGACTGAACGCTTCTAATGTTCGTGTACAAAACACGAGCACCACCAGAACTTCTTTGGTGCGATGATAAGGAATGGTTAATTGTTGAACGGGGGGTAGGGTCGGGCTGCATTCATACCGTAGCGGAAGAGGATTGAGATAGCGCAGCGTGATTAGTGATGGGTGCGGCTTGATTGGTATTGGGGTCCCATACATAAACGTCATCATTGATGTGAAGCCTGTCAAAAACAAGCCTCACACGGTCACTTTCCTTTTTATTGTTTTCGAGAACTGCAGTAAGTTACGCCGCTTTTCCCAAACTGGTTTAGAAAAGTCACGTGACCGACCGAACAACGTATTTTTTAGCTTTCTGCCACGACTTATTATTGCCTCTACCTCTTTATCATTGAAGAACTTCGCAATGATAGGCCGAGTTTTATCGGGTAAGCAACGCCCCAAGCGATGTGCACGGGCGATAGAAGTGACAGTGAGCCCGAGCTGATTCTGACAAAAATCAGTTACCATTTTTTGAACGGCCTCCCACGATTCCGTTGGGTCACCGTCCGCTATCCCATAAAATAAAACATTTGACCTTCGCGACCGATTTTCAAGATCATCGATCTTGTCCCGGACAATTGAAATATTGTCACGGCTAGTGGTGGCCTCCGAAGAACCACACGACTGAATTTTAGACTGCAGGACGACAATCTGGTTTTGCATTTCAGACAGTTTCGCGTCATTGTTTGCGGAGATTTGTGCAGAGATAGAGGACTCTAACCTAGATTCAAGTTCAGTAACCCGTTTCGAAAGCGATTCGTAATCATTTTTCAAGGTAATATGAATGTGCAAAACTTTATTTACGGATTCAAGCAGAGAAATATTTGAGGCTTCCATCCGCTTAACTGCATCGAAGACAAAGTCAAGTTTCTCTTCCTGAGGCTTAGTCATGGGCCCTGGATTTGACTCAATGTCACCACGAAGTAATAACAGGTGCCAGAGGTACATTGCAGCCGCGCGAACACGCTTCAAAAAACAACAAGGGGTCCACGACACCGCAATTACACAAACATCATTGTCACGGTAGCCATGCACGTCCAAATAACTGACCTGAAGAAGTGAGAACGGTGAGTGTCGCTGCGTCATCGCGGCGTCGTGGCCCGAAGTGGCGTCGAAATGCGCGCGCTCATGAGCACCCCACGAAGTGGCCAGACAGGAAACCGGATGGTGGCCGGAAGCGACGGTGCTGCCACAAAAACTGCAGAGAGGCCGTCGCCGAACAATGGCCCGTCGAAGACGGGGCACACCCCAGTACGCCAGTCTCGCTCGAACGGCACGAACAGCTGGGCAGAGGTGAGAAGCGGCGACTGGCCCAGGGCAGCGAGGAGCAGTATCTGCAGAAGTGAGAACGGTGAGTGTCGCTGCGTCATCGCGGCGTCGTGGCCCGAAGTGGCGTCAAAATGCGCGCGCTCATTAGCACCCCACGAAGTGGCCGGGACAGCGGAAGCAGTCCCTTGTTGCCAGGCAGGAAACCGGATGGCGGCCGAAAACGACGGTGCTGCCACAAAAACTGCAGAGAGGCCGTCGCCGAACAATGGCCCGTCGACGACGGGGCACACCCCAGTACGCCAGTCTCGCTCGAACAGCACGAACAGCTGGGCAGAGGTGAGAAGCGGCGACTGGACCAGGGCAGCGAGGAGCAGTATCTGCAGAAGTGAGAACGGTGAGTGTCGCTGCGTCATCGCGGCGTCGTGGCCCGAAGTGGCGTCGAAATGCGCGCGCTCATGAGCACTCCACGAAGTGGCCGGGACAGCGGAAGCAGTCCCTTGTTGCCAGGCAGGAAACCGGATGGCGGCCGAAAGTGACGGTGCTGCCACAAAAACTGCAGAGAGGCCGTCGCCGAACGATGGCCCGTCGAAGACGGGGCACACCCCAGTACGCCAGTCTCGCTCGAACGGCACGAACAGCTGGGCAGAGGTGAGAAGCGGCGACTGGCCCAGGGCAGCGAGGAGCAGTATCTGCAGAAGTGAGAACGGTGAGTGTCGCTGCGTCATCGCGGCGTCGTGGCCCCGGTTCATTGTTTAATGCGGTTATGTATAAAAAACTTTTGTTGCAGCATAATAAAAGAATTAATCAATTAACGAGAACAAAACAAACAAATATTTAAATGATTGAATGAATAAGCAAAAGCTCGAGAAGGCTTGGTTTAGTAAACTCAAGCGTAAATGAAGAAATAAAACTTTTTTCAGTTTTGTGCACTGAAAATTGAAAAACAAGAATCCCCTGTGGTATCACGTGATATTTGACCGACATCTATAACGCAATTCTTTTCATGCGATAGCAATTATTTAGAGACTTTCAGCTGGTTGTTTAAAATTCCGCTTATTGTTGCTTTGGTGACAGGTTCGCAAAGGTAAATAAAACTACAAGGTGGTGTTCTACTATAAGGTGGCTTTGTTTTAATACAGGAAGACCTAACAGAAAACACGCTCTACAAAAACACCATGCCGGAAATTTTTGTGGTATAGCTTTGCCGCAATGCAAGTAAAACTAACAGGCAAAACACGCTTTACAGGCACACAAAAGTGTTTTTTTTTTTGGTGTCGTTATTATAAGCGAGGCAGCTCTTTGAATAACGTGTGTAACAACTGTACGCACGTGCGTCCGTACTAAGGCACCGAAACGCGCTTCTGTTGCCGCAGGTTTTGAAGCGGTGCCAAGTATTTCATGACGCAGCTGCGCGTTGGCGTCACGCTACGCTCGCACGCTTCCCTCACAGGTGCGCTCTTACGTCACTGCCTTCCTCACTCGCAGGACGCTCGCTGCAGCGCCTGCAGTGGCCGGCTTCTCCGCCCGCTAGCAACACGCTTCTCTCTCGCTTCACCCTTTCCACCACCCGCAACGCTCGCTCTCACTTCGAGTGGAAACACGCTTTCAGCTTGTTGATCTGCGATGGAGAGAACACCAGAAAAAGACGCTCCTTCGCCCTCTGAAACAACCGCCGATGCGAAAGAACCAAACCTGACAATCGCCTGCCTTGCGACGGTTAGCGAAGCTGAGCGCGTTCACGAATAAGGACGTCGCGTCTGCAACACCGGTGAGGCGCAAGCCAGGATGCCGAACACAAGCGTCGGCAGCGGAACGCGAACTACCCACCACGATAAGGGTACTTCAATTGATCTGGTATTTGCCAACTTCTACGTTACGTGTCCGCAGGAACCTCTCAGCCTGCGCTTCACCGATCACAAGGCCGTGGTTGTCAAGGAGAAACGTGTGCCTGCTCTCGACCAGGGCCCGTGTCTCGACTCTGAAGAAACGACGACTAAAAAGTCTTGCCAAACGCTTTGATGGAACCTACATGAAACCCAACTCGTCTCCCGTGTCTTTGCGTTTCAAACAAATGTTTACTAGAGTAAAAGCTACACCGAGTTTCACTTCAAACCGTTCTTCCAGCCCCCGCGTCAACGCCTTTTTTCAACCAGGTCAACACCCTGCATACCGCTGCTGATTCGCATCCTATCAGGGTTACCTTCGGGAAAATGGTACATCTCTTTACCTCTCGAGGTATCGATAATTACTCGCTGAATACCCTTAGGCAGTTCTCTAAGTGATGGATCAGTGAACAGAAATAGAAATTTCTGCCCACAATAAGGCTGTCTTTTATGTAGTGTTGATGTGAGAGGAAACGCAAGAGTGCTGCGTTCCCTTTCGATGCCCTTGGAACTTCAATCACGTACCCAGCACCTCCACCAATTTGTTACGGCATTTATTAGCCGGCCACCAGCGATCATACGCTATGGCGACAGTCATGACCAAGCACGGACTCACAGGGTGAGCGGCGTCCTTGTTGGGTAGCCGACTAAGAGGTAGTCAAGAGTTCGACCCATTTCAGAGTTTGGAGGCCTCGCTACAATGTGTATAATCATGCTCAATTTGAGTGGCGATGCGGTGACCGTGCCTCATGTGCCCCAAGACTGAATGGTTATCGTAGGAAAATGGGTGCTAATATATTGCTTCGACTCCCCGCTTTATCTCATTTTATTCTCACTCCCTCTATAGCAAGCATTACATGGTTTTACACGCTACCATTTAGTCAAACATTGTCTGCATCAGTAATACTTTAATCGTAGACGTCGTTTTGAAGTGCTTGAGACACTTTTGAGGAGGGACACGAAGGTGCAACTCTTCCTCTGTACTTGTTCATATTTTTGCGCTGTTTTTACTTCCCAAGTATGGTGCAACTCATATTGGGCGCTGTTGTGCATTACACACGATGATTCGATCAGAACTTATCTTTTTCGTTGGAATTTAGTTTTGCTGCCAAAGGTGTGACTTCCGGTCAGTTTTTGCTGGAAGATTCAGGAATGACGAAAATTTTATGGAATATACCAATTATTGATTTGCAATGCCAAAAAATAAACATAAAATAATTATAAATAACGAAAAGTGACATTTCGCTATGTTGCATATAAGAGGGCTCGACTACATACTATTGAACCCACACAAGGTTCCTGTTTTAAGTGTTCTTTCACTACATGACGTTAGGACAATCAATTATTAACGTTTATTTAGAAATCTTTACCTGTCATGCTCTCCATGCCTCATGGCGATCGGTGTTTGAAGCAACGTTACATAGGCGCATGGACTACGTCCTTTTACAGCTTGTAACCGTTATAGCGATTTCTTATTCAACTTCCTTTAGTGCTGAAACTAGAAAAATGGCATGGGCCATCAAACCGTCGATGTTCCCAAATATCTGGCCGCGAGATAAAGCCCATCTTGTGGTTTCTACACTGTAAGAAAACTGCAGCGCAATGAAGTAGCTCTGTTCTCAAAGAGTCACCATTTCTCTATCTATCTATCTATCTATCTATCTATCTATCTATCTATCTATCTATCTATCTATCTATCTATCTATCTATCTATCTATCTATCTATCTATCTATCTATCTATCTATCTATCTATCTATCTATCTATCTATCTATCTATCTATCTATCTATCTATCTATCTATCTATCTATCTATCTATCTATCTATCTATCTATCTATCTATCTATCTATCTATCTATCTATCTATCTATCTATCTATCTATCTATCTATCTATCTATCTATCTATCTATCTATCTATCTATCTATCTATCTATCTATCTATCTATCTATCTATCTCTGTCTGTCTGTCTGTCTGTCTGCCTGCCTGCCTGCCTGCCTGCCTGCCTGCCTGCCTGCCTGTCTGTCTGTCTGTCTGTCTGTCTGTCTGTCTGTCTGTCTGTCTGTCTGTCTGTCTGTCTGTCTGTCTGTCTGTCTGTCTGGCTGGCTGGCTGGCTGGCTGGCTGGCTGGCTGGCTGGCTGTCTGTCCGCTGAAGGAGCCCGCGTACACGCTAGCTTCAGATTCCCCTATGGGTATTACTGTATGAAACTATATGCTGCAGGTATTTCGGTTACTAGTATCCCACAAGACCAACGCTAACCTTATACAAAATACACAGGCGTATAAGGCATACAGGTACGTCATCATTATTTTTGTCAACAATGTGAAGCCCTTCTGATCACGTCTGCTACTCACTCTGACGTGGGCGCTGCGCTCACTTTCTCTAACCGGAGCTACAACGCCGCGGGGGTTTCTCTAAGGCTTACGTTCAAGCTGAGCGAGAATACGCGCTCGTGGCAAATCCCGCTATGTGACTGCATACCGCTCGGTTGCATACCGCACAGCCTCTGCTCGTAATCACCGAGTTGATTGGCTCATTTGCATTGCGAAACAAGGTCACTCTTTTCGAGCAACGAGAGATTTGCATTGGCTTAGGTAGCCCTTGCGGGGAAAGAAATTTTCACGGTGCACGAGAGAAAAAAAATAAAGCAAGTAATGATAGCCAGGGGGTTCCTTGTGACTCTTTGATCGAAATGTTTTTGAAACGTCCTTCAGCATTGCGTGTTTAGAAATTCGATGTGACCATTGCATAAAGTATTGACTCTTACAGTCCCTTGAGCATTGTAACACGACATCCTGCTTCGAAGACAATGTCAATGATGGGCCGCTCATGTTGCAACCCAGGGTAATATAAGATGACATATCCTCGCTTGTTCGCTTTATCTTGGGGAAGGGGTGGGGTGCTGTTTGGTTGCTAATTATCTGCAGTAGCAATTTCGAGTGGTGTTTGCCGTTTGCAAAAGATGAGTGAATGAGGTGGCAGGATGTTTCGAAATTAACTATCCCCGAGTGAGCCGCGCACTTTTGCAAGTGTGAGGTTCTTTGTCACACAGTTTTCATGTACCGTTTGTCACCTTACTTATGTTAAGCGCAAGCGAATTAGCGGGGCTTCACAATGCGATTATCTTCATGACTTTCGAGTGAACGTTCAAGAATGCAACCTATGAATGGCGTTACACGACAGCCACTATCTGGCGCCTAGTACTAAGCCTATAGAACTAGCACAATTAGCATGAAATGTATAATGTTTTACACTGGCTGATAAATTATTACAGTGAAATTAGTGAAGGTGTTCGCTTTTTGCAATTCAACAATTAGGTTAATGGCGAATACTAGAGGGACTTGCTACAGACATTTTTTCTGAATAGCACATGGTGTCATTAGTCTATTTGAAAAGCTCGTTTTAATCCACCCCCACGTAGCTGCCAGTTATGTGTTGGCTCGAAAGTTATGAATACTCAATAAGATACTTTAGAAGTCCACTCCAAAGACGGTCATAGTATAAGTTTAGATATGAGATGGGTAAGGTACGTACGATACCGGAGCATTCCGGAGGTCAGTTAAGATATGGGTCACTTATTTCTCCAGATAAGTAACTAAAATTGACTCTACAAGTTAAGAGAAAATGTATATGTTTTATTGTGAGTAGCTGCAATTGTGGCGGCTTCTGGCGGCACAGATTTCAACCACGAGAATTTTACGCATGGTTTTAGAGATCCGCTTTAGCAGCTTTAAACGCTATCCTCGATTTTGTGAAGAAGGTCTCGAAGAAGGAACAGCAACTAAACTCGTCGAGCGTGTTCGAATGGCTTGATTTAACTAAACGTGGAGACTGTATTCTTGTGCATATTACCATCAAGATCAATAACACTCCCTGCAGACGAGCCTTAATTTTCTATGAATTCTACCAGAGTGAACCAAAAATTCAGCAAACTATAGGTGGCAGCGTCATTCATTAGTGACCCATAATTAGAAAATTGTGTAGTTTAATTTTTTTCATTGCATGTACTCGAATGAAAACAAAGGTTTTATTAAAATAAAGCGGGTTTGTCAAACACGTCAGTAAGTGAACCGCAGTTAAGGAATAACTTGGTCGGGCTACAGCATGACGCCTATTACAAAGCTCGAAAGCATGACACCTTCATCACTTATGGCTACTAACAACATTCCGCTCTTAAAACAGCGTGGAACTATCGCAAGACTCAACTTTCTTTTCCTGCTTCGTAATCATCAGTTTAATATCGATCCCAGTAAATCCATCTCTCCCTCTTCTTCCAGTAAAACCAAGCATGCTCACAATCATGATCGGACACTAACTTTGCACGTACTAACCTTTTCAAACATTCCTTCTTTCTGAGAACCATTAGCGAATGGAATGCACTGCCTTCAAATGTTTTTCCTGAACGTGACAATCCCGACTTTGAAAACTACGTGCATCTTTTTGTGTAATCAACACTGTTGATATTTCAATGCTACGTCTTATCTTATTGCTACGTCATCCTATTATTTCAACTGTGTAGCTTTACTTTTTTGTGCTTGAAACTGTTTCTAGAAGTTTGTTCGCTCTTTTTCTAGATATGTGTAACTAAGCATCCTATTTAGTATGACTTGTTTTTCAGTAGCTTTGTGTATTCTAAATTGCTGTATAACTAGTTCGCTTTTTTTGCTATGCTCCCTTTTGTGCCACTCCTGCTTGGTCTGTGGACTGCAGTATGTAATAAATAAATAAATAAATAAATAAATAAATAAATAAATAAATAAATAAATAAATAAATAAATAAATAAATAAAAGAAGCACTACCCCAAACACAATCACCTAATGTGAATGTTATTTTACTTCAACTCAGATGTAAACTCTCCACTAAGCGAGGAGGACCTAAAGCATATGAGCTAGGCTTGTCACAACCTGCTCAAAGGGCCAGACAACACATATCTGAACGCGCAGCAACGGGAGATTAAGCTATTCAGTGCAGGCTTGTCCCAGCCTGGTCAAGGCGCCCACCACATATCTGAACGCATTGGGAGATCAAGCTCTTCAGCTGAAACATCCAAGACCACCTACCAGTGATCAAGCAAACCAAATATGCCGCTAGAGCTCAACGACTCATAGCTGCCATCTAGGGGAGGGGATACAACTCTTCTCAGATTTGCCATTTTGATTAAAGTTCTTTCTTTCTCTCTCGGGTCTTGCTAAAATTTGGACGTCAAATAAAATTAGAGCAATGTGGTTGTAGAGTTTTCAATGAAATGCCCGATAACCTTGCCATTTCAAATATTACGGCCTTTCAAAATTTCATATACGGGTCATTGTTTAAATGGGTGGGGCCTCTGTACTCTAGACACATGATATCGATCTCTACAATTGCGGAAATTCAGGCACCGATACTGAAAATATACAATTTTTTCTCCAAGATTATGGGTTAGCTCGTGGTGACTGCATAGGGTGCCCTAAGAACAATATGGGACGAAGCTGGCTTCGATATACGCTGGCGAAAGGAGCGTGGTCTTTGCTGAAATAAATATTCAACTTCATGCAATAGGGACCGTCAGTTACTGTGGCGTAGTTATTTCTTACTGAAATCGGTTGGGTGTTCTTGGGGTTTGAGTTGAGTTTATTTACCGCATACAACGTTACATTAGGTAGTAGAGACAGAGAATAAAAAGCTGCGTGACACAGCTGGAGAATGCCCCATATCTCAGGTTCACTGTGGCAACACGACGGCAAAAGCAAATTACAATTAAATACAAGTCAAATGATCAAATAACACGCTATACATTGAAAATTATTCTACAGAAAGGAAGTATTATAACGGAGTTATTTACCAAGTATATTAAAAATAGACCTACTAGAAAAAGCATGCACATTTTCAAACTTTTTTAAAATATTTAGAGTACATGGCAAGGAATAACAAATGCCTCAAAACAATAGTTTCAAAATACTCGGAAAAAATGTTCCGAGTGTTTGTTGAGGTGCGTAGAAGGATTTGATTGTAGAATAGTTAAACTGCATATAGAAATGAGATACTTAATGATAGCAGACCTAAAGAAAATAAATAAAGAATATTTGTAGAACAAGTTTAATTTGAATATTTTATATTTAACGAGTGTTTGTGAAGTTTAGGCGTTAAAGGAGAGGCTTCTAACAGAAATAAGCGGTTTGTAATGGGATAACGAAATTACTTATGTTTAATCCTGGTTAGATCCTGGACAACTACTCATTTATAGGATGTTAAGAGTCTTAAACTTCAAGTTGTATAAATCAAAGCTCTGCTTACAGTGACCGATATATACACTCATCACTCGGGTATTCGAGTAACAATAGTAGGCCGCCCTTCCTGATTTGTCATCAGTCAATATACCATAAAGGGCCCCCTACCGCCATTCCATGCTCATAGATCTGCGCTGCTCGTAGGGCTAAAGGTTTACGGTTGCAAAATTTGAGCCATAGAATGTGCTCCACAAGCTGTTCAACCCAACTTAAAGGGGCCCTGCCACACTTTTTGAGCATGGTCAGGAAACGGTGCCAATAAGTAGTAGAGGCTCCCGACAACTTGCGAGCCAAATATTATAGCGAAGCACGCAGCCTGAAAGCAACAATAAATTATCAAAGTCAGCTAAAAATTGCTTTCTCTTCTGTCGACATATCATGGAATAAGCCCTAAACTAACTCGTAGTAAGCCTATCTATCAGCCACTGGCTGATTTGAACATGGCGCGCTCGGTAGTTACAGAGACTACCACGAAAGGCCGCGACTTGTCCACGCGTGCGCGCGGGGGGACGCTGAAAAAGCCGCGCATTCTAAGAAAAAAAAAAGGGAAAAGTACTCAAGGTCACGAGGCGTGCGCGACGTTTTTCTTAGCACCCGTCATTCCTCCCTGCATTGCTTCCAGGGCTTTAGTCGGGACAAGAGGAGAGATAGTGCAATTGCAGCGTTTGACGAATCTTAGTGACTCCACTTGCACGGAACATATTTTAAAATTTAATGCACTGTTTATATCGCCAGGCAATTAGCTCTTTCAAAGAGTTCATTTTATGGTTACTTGAAAAAGTGCTTCAAGGCCTCTTTAATGTAATCTTCTAGGAATTATTGGTTGAATTTCGTTGTAGTGGAATGGATTTCCTTTCGTGGACGAAGGGAAGAGCTTCATGGAGGATTTACTCACGTTAAAAATTTCAACTTTGCGAAAATTTCATTCTGGACTCACGTGAGGGTAGTCTTAGGATAAGGTGCTGTGGAGCCGTTTCAGGTGATAAAGAACGATGGTAAGACGATGAAAGACGTCATGTTGATACAGCCCAGAAACAGTGTTTTAGGAAATGCTGCAAGCCGCAATAAAACTTACACTTATGCATCGTTTGGAGAACTCGCAAAGGGGGGACTGCGGGAAATGGTTCGTGTGTTCATTCATTGCAGTGCCTTTCGGCGTTCACATTGGTTGAGCCCG
The DNA here is from genome assembly GCF_043290135.1 of Rhipicephalus microplus. Lineage (NCBI taxonomy): Eukaryota > Metazoa > Arthropoda > Arachnida > Ixodida > Ixodidae > Rhipicephalus > Rhipicephalus microplus. The sequence goes on along the minus strand of NC_134704.1, from coordinate 61,836,798 downwards.
CTTCCTACCTGCTAAAGAATTCGTAGCAGGCATAAAAACGGTACAATTCTGAGTATTTTATATTGTGGCCGTTAGCTTAAAGAATAAAATGAAAACGAGATTTATTTTTGGCCGCATGTTTTATTTGCAGCTTTCAATCAAGGTCATTTGGATAAAGAGCTGAATTCTGAAATATGACCAGATCTACCAAGATGGTTTTTCAGGATGACTTGACTGATGCGTATCCTTACAATACTGACTTCAGGATCTTGAGAAGATCGTCATTTTCTTATTTGCCTATTTTGTGTAGTATTGTTCTTGAGCACGAGAGCAAACTGTCCTCACAGGTGAATGCAAAAACATCACCCTACACTGTGAATGACCGCCTTGTTTGTTCATATAGCCTTACTGTTTATTTAAGTATAGCCATCTCGATGGTCATGAATGTCTTGTATTTGTTGTACAATTTTTGCATTGTACATCACTGCATATGCAAATAAGTTATTTTCGCTGTATATAACAGCTTGCATTGTACATACGCATTGATCCCCATTGTCCATTCTTTTGTGTGCACATAAGCTATATAAGATATATCCGGAAATAAAATTCGCTTAAACCATAGCTCTCCATGGTTGAGAACGAAGTGCTCAAAATCGTTAAATAATTTTTCTAAACAGAGCTCTCCATGCTTAGTGCTGGTTTTCTTATTCAGCCGGCCGCGTTCCTCCGTATTTTTAGGTATTTTATACAACCACTATGGCATTTGCGAATCCGTTTGGTTAAACGCTCTCGAAGAAATAAGACTAAAAATTCAGGATGCACGAGATTTTGACATTCCGCTTCTTGGGAGGAGGTAACTTGAGCATACTGTATTTTGCTGTCACATTTGGTACCTTTCTCCCGTCGTGCAACCATCTTTACGTATCGTGCGATCGCTGCAGTCGGCTTTGTGTTTCTTTTTTTGGTCAGGCGGAACTGAGTTGGTCTATCGTGCGGCACTGGGAGAACAGCGTTCTCAGGAAGGCTTTGCTTTTTCTTCAGTGTGCACACGCTGTCGGCTGCTAGCACTGTGCTTCCTTTTGCGCCTAGTGCAAGGGCAGGAATCTCCCGCACGAACGCTTACACATTACTTTCTGGGTACTCACCTTCGCCATTTGATGCCTAATGTGCACTTTAATAGAAGGCCACAGCCAATAACTCTTCATTCGTTTTATTCAACAAGTGTTACATTTTTTCGCCATGTCCAGTCGACCTGTCCTGGCATAGATGTGTTGAATAACCGCATAGTTGAGACAAATGCTGCTTTGTTGCTTCCGTTGGTTCCCCCAGTCCGCCGTGCTCGCTCTAGTCGGGTGTCTTGGAGCACGTTAACGGTTTCTTTTCTGCCTGGACACCTGGGATGGGGTGTGCTTGCCACTTTCGACCACCTCGAAAGGCGGAGAATGGTTCAGTCAGCAACATACGCGAACTATTTGATTCGGGAAACAAATCAGCATTTTGTGATGTATTGTTTAATTGCTCACGTTTTTTTGGAGAGCCGTACATGCTGGATTTCGCTGCCTCAGAGTAAATCGCTTCACTTTTCTGGGCGATGTTCTCGAGGCCACTGCGCTTGTCTTCTCATTCATACCGGCTCTTTCTGCCTCTGGCGCAACCGCTGCGAGGCGGTTGCAGCGGGCCGCCGCCGCCGTGCGTTCTTTCCGATCCTAGAGCGATTGTACTCGGAGCTGCTGTCTGTTTTGTGGGAGGAGCTCTTCTTTCTCGGTGAAGAGGAATTGCTTCGGCACTGGTCTTGCCCTTTTGTGTCGGCCTGTGACGGATGGGTGAAACTTGTCTTTACGCCGGCCTGGTATTGGTAGACAGATATGTCGATGCACCGGCAGAAATGGCATGCAACATGTAACTAAGCAAGATGTACATAATCATGTTTTATTTGTGTCTCTTGTTTACCTTGAAATATTTTTTGTGGTTCTGTTTGTGTGAACCGTCAAATGTGCATGTTCTTTCAACGTCATCTCATATACATGTTCATGTAAATGACGTCTGTTTTGTCATCATCGTTATTGTATGTCTAAAAAGAAAATGTTCTGATGAATGTTATTGACGTTTGTGACAATAATTTTTTCTAAACACAAGTAGGACAAGGACAGCTTTGTGCTCTCCCGTAGTAGAGAGACAATTACTCCAAATCATTCACTTTTTCTAAACACACCTTCCGTAACGTAGTACGTCTTTAAGGTCTCTCATAGTATAGTACCAAGTACACAGACAGACAGACAGACCAACAGACAGACAGACAGACAGACAGACAGACAGACAGACAGACAGACAGACAGACAGACAGACAGACAGACAGACAGACAGACAGACAGACAGACAGGCGGACGGACGGACGGACGGACGGACGGACGGACGGACAGACAGACAGACAGACAGGCGGACAGACAAACAGACAGACGGACGGACGGACAGACAGACAGACAGACAGACAGACAGAGAGACAGACAGGCGGACAGACAAACAGACAGACGGACGGACGGACGGACAGACAGACAGACAGACAGACAGACAGACAGACAGACAGAAGGACGGACGGATGGACTGATGGCTTGGAGGTGTGTGTCCGAGAGGCGGCGGTGCAATGCGCACCAAGACAGATGGATACTGAGCTGAGAGCCCGCTGAGATTTACAAATATAAGCATGACCAAAAGTTAGACTTCATTAACGAGAGCAATAGTAGTAGATGATCTAGGGTACTAAGAACAATATTTACGAACTTTGCTTCGCCTAATGTCATTGCTGTCTATTTTTTTTTATTGTGCTGTGGGGCAATCAGGATACCATGTATTCAGGTGAACGTAAAATTATGGGTAGAGAAGGACTCGTTTACTGCGCAATCATTACTGCACGCGGGAAGATTACTTTTCACTTTGCTCTTGGTCCGAAGTCACTGTGTTTAATTAACAAAACTTCAGTGTAGTGATCAGTTCGCGGATTTACTTAACCGCTTTTACTGTCGCCGCTGCATGTATCATCGTTAAAGCCTCAAGGTCATCCGGTGCAAGGCCGACTCCTTTATCTTTTTATGTAATATGCAATGCACTTTCAATCAACTGCGGCCCCATTCTCTGAATTATTTTTTACCTTTCTTTCAGGCGCGTGTTTCTTGTGCTCATAGTTGGAATCCTTCTTCGGGAAAAACTATGGTTGATGCCGGCCTTCTTTTTCAGCCAACCCCCTAAACATTCATTAGCTCTTCATGCCAATATTTACCGTATAGCACAGCTGAAGCCGGCGTTAACACTTCAGCTCCATAAACTAGCACGCAAACAACGATTGGCGCACGCAAAGAACACCTACCGAAGATGAAAAGTGAACGAATCGAGCCAATAAGCTGTGTATTAGTTAAAACACTCTTATTTTTTTTTCAGGCTTCACTCTTGGTTGGGTCGCAGCCAGTGGCGGCCGAGAGTTCAATTTTTAAGTTTGAGAGGAACCTTGACAAACAACAGACCAGGCTCAAATTTCTCCGAAGTTCACTTTTGTTGAATTATCCGAGCGGAACGCTCGAGTTTGCCGAACATGCATACTCTTTCGTTACGCCTAGCATGCACACACGCACTGGATGAGCAAAAACGTCGCGTGGGAAAACAAGCCGGTAACAGATTAACGGGAGCCACGAACTATTCACTCGCCGCTGCTTACGAGCGAAGGTAATGCGTAACTACATCGTTTGTCGTGTCATCATCGTCATTCTGCGAATGATGTTCGTCAGCACTTAAAACAAGGAGAAAGGAGAAGAAAAAAGAAAACAAAAATGAAAGAGAAAAGAAAGAGGGAGATGAGGAATAAACTTCCGCGCACTGCCAGAGTAATAAAAAGAAAACAAATGAACACCTTGCGTCTGGTGATAAAAACAACAACAAAAAAGCAACCAGCATAGTTAATATTAGTGTACTTCGGAAAGCCTGCGCGCTCTTTGAATTCAGCACAAAAAAGTAGTAGAAGAAAGAAGTTGTTTAAAACTGGCAAAAGCTTATTTTGTGCCGGACTCAAGTGGCGGAACACCACCATATTGTAGGGAGCGTAATGATCGCGCGCACGTCCACGGCACCTTTACTGCCTCTATCTAATTCTATGCAGTGTAGCGAGAAGTACGGACCAACCTCAACAGGTAATACACAAGCAGCGAGAACCATGCTCAGCGCTGACTCACCCTAAACCGGCGTTCGCCTCGAATGAACTTGCGGGTGAAAGTGGGGCAATTTTAAAATTATGGATTTTCAGTGTGACAGTGAGTAGATTTCAATACTGGAGGCAGATGGCTAAAATTGACAGGTAAGTGGACAGCGGCCACCACAAGTCTCATTCCAATTTTCACGCAGGCGGCAAAACAGACAGCTTCGAGAAGACGGCATCGTAGACAAAAACTATGCCGGCTACTTTGCTGTCTAAAGAGGATGGCGGATTAGCGATCTACTTGGGTCTCGCCATAATGGTCGTCTGCACACAAGCTGATGCTTTTCCAGACGCTCAATGTGAGTTACGTTAGTTATTCGCATAAATTTGATCACGAAGTAATCTAAAAAGAGGTTAAGTTTTTCTTAGCTTGCTGTTCTTGACGCGAAGCGCGTCTCGTCGCGTAGACGAACCATGCGTAGTAGGCGTTATCCAGACGTGTTCTATTTCCAAGACAACATGGGCACTCGATGCTGTCTTCTAAGCTGTCAGCGTAGACTGTCAACGATGCTGTTCAGAATCGGAACACAGCCAGTGTCGTGTCGATAATGAAGATGCCCATCGCAAGCTGTCTCCTTGATTGAACCTATTCGTAGTAAGGTGCATGGATTCCAGAGACACTGAGGTAGATTTCTAAGGCAGTGTGTTGTGTCCTTAAGATGTTCAGGCAGTCTTATGCGTAAGAGTGGAGTGTAGAGAATGGTGAAAGATGTATGTATACGAATTGGGCAGGAACTTGATCGTGATTTTTCAAAACTTGGCAGGGATGAGTGGTTTAAAGGTGGAGCATTTATTAGTTGCATGATGTGTCACTTTGAAGTTGGCGGCGCCGTCACACCCCCACTGCGAAAACTGTTGCTCCAGGAGCCATTAAAAGATAAGAAACCACCGGGCGTTCAGCAAGCCGAGCATGATCAATGGGAATGTGGACCTCTCCACCATACTTCTCTCCCTCGAAGGCGGTCGGCATGCATATAGGTGGGAGAGAGCGCGTTAGAAATTCAGTCAAGGGCGTCTTTGCTTTCGCTTGACTTGATGATTTCCTTGACTCGAGTTGATGCGATGGAAGCAGCGGTATCTTCAACCAGTAACGGGGCACAACCCAACATTAGCGTCCCACCACTCGTTGAAGGCAACGCTTCTCCTTCATTCAATAAATAAGAATGAAAAAGACGAAATACAATTAGGCATTCGTCGAACCATACCCAATTACGCAACATTGACGCGATACCCCCACCACTCTGCGACGCATTTATTCGAGTCCCCTCCCCTGCCCCTCCCCCCTGTAAAAATATACAGGTGGCTTTTTTGAAGGTAATTATTTCATGTGTGGCTTAAAGCTGCTCATACATAGCCTGACATGCATGTCGGAGCCTGGAGCCTCATATTTCAGATTTTTTTTCTTTCTCGTTGGCGGAATGCACACAGCTTTTGTAGAACTGCACGAATTTCGTGCGATGGATGCAGTGAGCTTTTCGTCGAAACCGAGAAGATGAAAGAGAAATTGAAAATCTCGCCGAGTAAGTGAGAGAGAAGGAGGAGAGAGAGGGGCAAAGGGAAGAAAGATGGGGGAGGACAGAGTGTCTCTTTAATGGCACCGCTGGTTACGATAAAAAGGAAAAAAACGGTGGCCGTCCCATCAGGGCGAAATTCGCAGTGAGTCTGTTGAAACACACCACACTTGCGAAAAATGACAGAAATGTAAAAAGAAAGAAAGGAAAAAAAAACACAGTAAGGGTACAAGTTATAAAACAGAAAAAAAAGAGCATGAGATACATCCTCAGGTGCACCAGGAAGCTTCAATAGCCCTGACATTTTGTATATCATCAAAAAAAAAAACACCCAGAACACGCATCCCAGTTCAGTTGCGGCGGTAAAAAACAGAGTTTTTAACCGGCAAAATACAAATTTTTAGATAATAAGCCGCTTATGATGGAGCTCGATCCAGCCTGCGGCGTGAACACCTTTAGTGCACAAGCGCGTCCACTTGCCTATTCTCTTCTCTCCTACGCACTCCCCTCTTTTGCCTCACAACATCGATGCAGGGTGCGTCTGCTAAGTACGCTCGCACCTCTTTCCCTTTCATCTAGACATTCTTCCCCTCATCCCTGCGGCGTTTGAAAGCCCATTGCCCATATATATAAGAGAAAAGGAAAGACAGGGGTGCTAACCAGTTTGAACCCGGTTTGCTAACCTACACTGTGAAAGCGGGAACGGGGAGGAGAATAATTGAGAATGAAAAAGGGAAAGACAGGTAAAGTAATACGCTAGCTTGCATTGCAGTGTGTAGCGAGCATGCCCACAAGGTCTTAAAACTGTTTCGAGCTAAACTGGGTGAGCGACTACATAGTGTTTTTTTATGTGAATGTTCTCCTAGCTTGCAGGCATCCGCAGAGCTGATTTTACCGAAACAGGTAAAATATAGCCCCGTCGAAACCCAGCGCTAGCCGTGAGCAAGAAGCGCCACCATCCTTACGACTGCCATCGCTTCGTGTTCCCAGGTTCTTCCACGTTCCCGAGCCGCGACCGCTCGAAGACCGCAATATTATCCATCCACGACGCTTGTTAATTAAGGGAGGCCTTCGGGACCCGCACGTGCCGTCGCGTGTTTATTAAGACCGCGGTGTCACGACAGGCAGGCGGGTGTGAAAGCGGCCCTTCTGCGAGAAGACGTCGACGACAGAGCCGTTGCAGAGGTGTGCCGCAACACCGTCGACACGGGCGCACCGTAGCTCAAAAACGCGTTACTTCTTACGCGAGCTTTGATTAGGACATACGCACACACGGGGCGTATGTAGGAAGCGAAGAGCGGGATGAATTCCCGTGTGCCTGTCTCCCTTCAGGGATTTCTACAGGGGAAAGATGCCACACTCGCCTAAATTTCTTTATTTTTTTGGTGCTTCGTTGCAGGTACGATGTTCCCATACACGCAGTTTTTCGTACGGCTGCCAGCAAAGCGGTATCGCTTTGTTGTGGTTCTTCAGCAAATTTTTGTGGTTAAGCACACGAAATAAAGCGCCACTCCCCTTCCCGCGTTCCAATCAAGACTGCTGATATCATTATGGCAAAAGAAGTTATTTGCGGTTGCTAACAAAATTTTCCTGTACAATTTAGCAACACGTATATTACGCTTTGTCCAATGCTATTTTCTGTTGAATTCATGTGCCATCCGAAAGGGGGAAAATTTCGCCTTGAGACGTATTGGGGTATTCTTCCGAATTCCAATCTTAATGTTATCGCGTTTATGTTAGGTTTTTTAAAGCATTCAACATTGCTTTAGGTCTTGTGTATATAACACATCTAATAAATATCGTATTCGTGTAGTATATGTAAGTATGCCCGAGTGTTGTATGTATTTAATCCAAACTCTCAAGTTGAGCCGGAACTGTCAATGTTGTACCAGTTTTACTATTTAACGTGCGTTTCGATCCTAACTATAGGCAGCTAAATAGACAGCTAAGTGAACAGCTACCATCTTAAGTCCCATTCTAATTCTCAAGATGTCGGCAAAGTAGATAGCTTCGAGAACATGCCATCATAGATCAAAAGGATGCAGGCTACTTTGCTTCCAGACAAGATTGCGACTCGGCGAACTGCGCTAATTTCACCGGAATGGTCATCTGCAATAACACAGGTATTTTTCCAGGCTCTAATTGTGAGTAACGTTGAATGTTTCATACATTTTAAGATGAAATCGGCTAAAAAATTAGCAGTTACGTTTGTTTATGTCAGCTTTCTCTTCTCGACGCGAGTTGACGTCACGTCGTGCTGACACATGTCATTTCTTGGACAACATTGGCTCGATTATGTCTTCTAAGCTGTCAGCATAGGCTGTTTACGATGCTGTCTACAATCAGAACACAGCCTTAGAAATATTTAACCGAGCATTGCGAAACCAGAAGTAAGCACTGGGCTAGAAGTGGTTAGAAGAAAAACACGAGTGTTTCTCATTGCTAGGGACACTAACAATTGAGAGAAGTGTCATCGAAAGCAATTCCACGAGTGTGACGGGTCATTAAAAGAAGCTCCAGACATGCAGACTTATAAAAACCGGAATACTTACACTGCTGATGGTAATGACTGTTTTGAACACTGCACCCGTTTTAATAATTTGAGCAGAAAGACCGCGGGGTGCCCCTTGATACGAATGTGTGATTGTTCATTTGCTTTCCTCTCTATAATGTAGATATCATTGTGCGCTATAATATTGCCATTTTATGTGCTTATTACTCATATGTACCTTGCTTATTCGATAACGATACGCATAATATACGAGACGGTTGAATTCCCGAAGGTTTCTACTTCAGTGCAAATAGAAATGGAAAAATTAATTGACCCACCAAGGAAGCATACCTACAGTGACTCGAAAATGTGCCGGAACGTCTATCTAGAGGCGGCAGCTCGTAGCACTTCCTGAAATCTCAAATAACCATACGCCAATGTTGCGTTTCGCTCTGTACGTGAAAGTTCACTTCTGGTACAACTGAAAAGGAGAGGGCAGTTCCGACTTTCAAACGAAAAAAAGAAGTGAAAAGTTCGATCTGTGTGGTCGCTTGCTGTTATACTTCCAAGTTTAAAGCAGGGAAACCAAACTCGGATGTCTGATGCTGTTTGCGCAGCTCTTTCCGGTCAGCCCATCCATCTCAGGCACCTTCCGTCTCTGACATGTCCCTGCACTGCGACATGTACCGCAGACTTCAGTGGAAACAGGTCAGCGAACTGAGCTCGTACGGTTGCTTCGTGTGGGTTTCTTGCTTTGTTTCTGATATTCTACAAACCGTGTCGGGTAGAGGAAGTGTTCCGCGACAGCAGCCTTCTGGAAGCACGTTTTTCTTCCATTCGCTCAATTTTTCGCCTAAGAAAGGACTTGCGTCTTTCAGTGTATACTTGGTGGGTGAAAGCGCAAATAGTAAGATGTACAACATTGCAATCGTCGTTTCGAGGCGAATACCGCTTTCGTCCTACCATCTGGGGGCATGCTGTGGCAGACCGCTTGCTGACAAATACTAGACGACGTCGTTAGCCTGTAGCGTCGAATTTAGAAATGACCCTCTTTGTTTTCACGTCGATTGAACTCGGCTAAGAAATCGACTATACTAACTTTCGGTTGCCTCGATGTATGCGCAACTTTCAGAACAGAAACTTATTTTGAGAAACGCAGTATCTCCCAGAATTCTCGTGCGCCAACCGTTGTGCCTTTATAATCACCATACTCACAACAGCGCAAAAAGGGCAAAGGATAGGAAAAACACGGACGAGCGTGGAACACACACACACACACACACACACACACACACACACACACACACACACACACACACACACACACACACACACACACACACACACACACACACACGCGCGCGCGCGCGCGTGTGTGTGTGTGTGTGTGTGTGTGTGTGTTTGGAATTAAACCTGTCTCATTGAAGACTTCAGTATTACGTGGTTAATAAAGCTTACCAGTACTGCTCAAAAATTTAATTATTCCGACGACCTTGTAGGAACACTGCGGGTGAGAATTTCGACGTCTAGCTCGATAAATTCTTTTGTGCTTGCTTCGTTTTAAAAACAGGCCCCCTGTAGTCCGTTAATGTTTGATTAGTCGAATTGCGTTCCACCCCGGAGAGAAAAAAAAACGATGTCTAACAAAAGGACATTTTTTTTGTTAGAAAGTTTTGAAATTTCGCACCTCATATTGCGCCAAAGAGCAGAACCTGATAAGCAAACTTATTTTCCCGGTCTCACTCTGCACTCTCGTAAAATCTGCTATTTTCTTGTTCATTCGCACAAATTCAACACCTGATTTTAAAATTTGTTCTGTTCACTTACTGCAAGATGTCTTGCAGTTTTGTTGTGCCTTAGGCGATGACTGTCCGCTCTGGCCAGCTTCCGTAATGAAGGGGCGAGTATTAACGAAGACGGAGTAAGTAGAACAGTTCGTGACATCCAACGGGCGTTAGTTTTGACGGCTCTAGTTAGTGTTTGCGTGGCAGTGGCTTTGTACAAGAGCGTCCTTGGACAAGTGGAGCAAAAATTGAGACAAGGAATAGTGTATTTTGTGCTCCGCTTATCAACCGAGTCTTTCTTTGTTTCTTTTTCTTTGCCTCTTTTTTTCTCTTTCTTTTTTTTTTAACTTACACGCCCTGTAGTTTGAAGCTGAACGCAAGTAGGACCCATTGAGAGTGTTTTGCACGTTAATTTTAAACTTAGTTGTAAGCACTGGAGCCCTGTGCCGATTCGTCCGAACCAACAAGATTTAGACGCTGAAACACGTAGACAAAACATCGCACCGTCAAGTTTGTAAGCACTTTAAGGCGGGGGTTCGATCCCGATCGTGGCTGAAGAAGCTAATAGTCAAATAAGGTATCATCACAGCCTTATCTCGTGTTTCAATGCAATACACGACAAAACTGTAATTCAGGAATTGAGTTCCAGTATCCCCAAACAAACATTTAGCCGCACTCTTACAAATTTACTACATTAAGGCGCATGCACAGTTTGTGAAGAAGGTGCATCGATGTCGCGGTTTTGCGTGCCATTAAGCACTATGAAGTGTAGCTTTTCGCTTCTTCACAAATAGCCATGATTAACACTGCGCATTGACAACATTCGACACTTGCCAGCAGTTCGACATGTAACCTATGATCGAGGGGTCCTTGCGATTGGTCACACTTCTAGTGTTGGCCCTGGTGCTATAGCGTACGCAATAGTTTGGACTCCCGGAAATGTTTGTAAATCTGCAGCACTGAAGTTGACGACTATTTGCACACTAGTTCTTTAACTTGTTCATTACCGTGGGTGAAAAAGTCTCATAGTGTCTTTTATTGTCGACTTACCACTGAGAAGAAAAGAAAAAACAGGAAAGAATGCGTAGAGTTCTTAAGAAACTAATTACTTTCCAGGATTACGTTCTCACGGAGGTATCTCCCCTCTTTTCTTATCGCGTCTAACGTAACTCAGGGTTTTCCGGGAGTTTCGTTAGACTCCCGTCGGAGGATTTGACGCCAGAACATGCTAGTGCGTGTTCATGAAAGAATTGTGTGTCTGTAATATCCTAATTAGCGGTTTCGTTTAGCTCGGCTTTATCCCAACGAAAAAAAACTATGAACTTCTATATAGTAATATTCGGAGAAGAAAGAAAAAAAAACGACATCAGCTGCTTTCTTCTCAGACTTTGAGCGTCCGCGCCGATCGAACGTGCAATGGTGAGAGCCGGAGAAGTTAGCACCCCATCGATAATAATAGCTTCCGGAGCCTGGCGGCCCTAACGAGTTCTAATGAGCGGGCACTAATAGGCGCACCGCATTTGCAGGAGGCGTCTTTAGTTAGCTGCTGTGTTGTCATCTACGCCACTGTAATTACGGGCTATGTTTTTTACCAGGAAGCACCGCGTGAAACGTGTCAACGAGAGCACTCGCTGGTACACTGTCTGCTACGCACTGGCTCGTATGCCAGAATTCAGATTTCGCACTTTCGTGAGTTGAAGGATAAGATTTCTCGTAGAAGAACGAAGGCTACCGGTGGCGACAATGGTGATAGGGGCATTCTCGCGTTGGCTATTGTGTGCCCTGCTGTATTCCTTATAGTTAGGACTGTGTTTCGCGTGTCGCCGAATCAAATTGCAGAGGCCGCTTAGAAGGAAGCGTGTAATTGAGATTTCCTCCGCCAGGTGCCGCCACAACCTCAGCTGTTTGCAAGAACATTGTCTGCTCCTTCAATGAACTTCTTGAAAAAAATTCTATTATTAATCCAAACAAGAAGTTGGCACCTATCTTAAGTAAAGTTCTGCTCAAATGTTGTATTATGAATCCGAATTAGCTCTTAGCATGAACGATAACCACATATGTTTTACGAGTTTGATTTAATGAAACAAATCCCCTGAATATTGAGAAACGTGGAAGTGCTTGAAAAAAAAAAGAAGACTGTGACTTATTGCTCGCTCTCGAACATATGCGGTGACGCAAGCTGATCTGGTTGTTGCGAGACGTTGCTGTCTCTGTGGTGCACTCGGACGAAACCCAGATCATTCGGCCTCACGCACAGAGCTTCAAGGCGGTCCCCCCTGCGTTGCAAGAGTACGCTACCACCACGCGCATGCCGTGGAAACATACAGCGGAACGAGCTCTTTGGTGGAGCGCATGGTGGAAGCGCCTTACTTGAACCACTAAAGACGCTTCTAAGAAGACCTTGGGGTGTAGCAGCCTGGAAGCAGAGGGCTTCATGACAACCTTGTGAGAAGTCGAAGCCGTTATTAACAGCAGGCCCCACACGTACCTTTAAGAGGAGGCCAACAAATTGCATCCATTAACTCCGGCGCACTTTTTGTTGGGAAAACGAGCCATCGCAATGCCGGAACCGGGGGTAACTGCAGACTTCCACTCACGTGCTACTACACCGACGTGCTCAGTACCGGAAGTGGATCATCATGAAGCTTTGGCGGTGATGAAAGAGTGGAAACTTATTACAGCGCACTATACAGCCCGGACCAAGCTTCGTCACCGATTCCCGTAGGCGGCGTTGTGATAGTGCCTGAAGCCAATAGTTCGCCGATGTTCTGGAAACTCGGGCGAGAGTTGTCGCTGCACCCAGGACGAGACAGGGTAGTGACAGATGTGAAGAAAGAGAATGATGAAGTAGGAAAGGTGGAGCTGGCCCTGATCGAGTAAACGTCGTATTCCTGACCTACGAACACGGGTCCTCGTTCTTAGCATTCAGCATTCAACGGATTTCTGCTCTCTTGCAATGCTCAAATACAGACCCGCCAAAAATGCACTTCATGAAGCGCTTGGTTTCGTGTCGTCTGAAGCACGTTGTTTGCGGCTCTTCGCTCCGGCGTTTTCCAAAACGTTAAATGTATGGTTTCTGATTACTCTGAACTTGACAAAATAAACAAGCCGTACCGTTTTTCATCTTTCTTTTTCGTTTTACCTTTGTTGTTGTTTATGCAGACGTGTTTTTCGTTGCTTTCGATTACGTCCGGGCACTTTAGTGTGCTTTGTACATCGTCCGATTTCCTCTACTATGTTTTGTTTCCGGTCTTCACCGGGACGGAAGTTCCGCGTTCTGTTTTGACAAGAGCTTTGAGAGGAAATCGCCCACTCCGGTGGCAGCGACATCGGGTCAAAGACGTCTGCTGTGCTGCCATCCTTGAAAAGCTTTCAGCGCGTGGAAAGCGTTGATACGGCCCCTGTCGTCGTGATCAAAATTTATTCCCACTCGGATTGCTTGGATGCGCGCCATTCGCGCAATACCGTCACTTTTCCCTATAGTACTGGCTATTTTCGTGAGCGCAGGAATAGCATTCACGTCAAAGCTCCTCGGTTATATCTCTGCATTCCCCACAAGCTCATTCTCATTACGGTCATCGTCACCGTTGTCGTGCCTATTATTATCATCACGAATATGATGATCTTTTAAACTACACCCTTTACAAGGCAAGATGCTCATCCATGTTTCTTATACAATACCAGTTCCGAGCTTGCTTGAACCAGGTTACCGCTGTAAACTTCTGAATATCATTTGCCTACTTAGCTCTCTGACTCCTCCTGCGAGCCACCACAAAAATTATGTGTTATTTTAAGATACAACAAGGCATAAGTGTGTGTTAGTCAATGGAAGGGTGTTAAGGAAATGTAAACCACCGAACTAAAAGAAGAGATAAACATGGGTAAGGAATTTGCCGAGAAGTCTATATAACCAAGTTTTAAGCACCCTCGCAAACTAATTCGTCTCAAAAGACACGAAAGTGTAGCGCGAAGAAGCAAGAAAAATGTTTTTGGAAACGAGGTTACAACCTCTTTATAGATTCCTTCAAAATATAATACACGTTTTATAAGATTGTAACGAAACAAGTTGACGCCGATCATGCATCCCCCCCCTCCCCCGCAGAGAGTCGAAACGTTTTTCTTACGATGTACATCTCCTCGAAATAAAGCACTTGACAGTTGAGACTCCAAGCGTTCATATAGTATCTGAAAAGAGGCGAAGCGGCTACTATGGTCCTTGTTTAGCTTAAAGGGTTGAACGTCCCGTATCGACTGAGGCCATGAGAGACGCCACCTTGCCGTGGTGTCAATGGCTAAGGTACTCGGCTGCTGACCCGCAGGTCGCGGAATCGAATCTTGGCTGCGGCGGCTGCATTTTCGATGGAGGCGAAAATGCTGTAGGCCCGTGTGCTCGCATTCGGGTGCACGTTAAAGAACCCCAGGTGGTCGAAAATTCTGGAGCCCTCAAATACGGCGTCTCTCATAATCATATGGTGGTTTTGGGACGTTAAACCCCATATATCAATCCATAAGAGACGCCGTAATGGAGCGCTATGGATAATCTTGACCGCCTAGAGTTTTTTAACACTAACTCTGGGTTTACATCATGGAAGTTTGTCGTTAAGAGTAAAAATAATCGTACACGGTTCACTGATAATTTGCTTCCATGTAAATGCAAGCGCCGTGGCGTACATCGAAGCTGCGTAAGCAGTCGTGAACCGTAACAAAGCCGGCTCAGCCAGTTATTTTGAATCACGTTTTGTAAAGCATTTTCTTTTAAAAGTAAAGAGGGGGGCGGAAAGTAAAAGCACGTGTGCCGAACCATGGTCCACCTTCATCAAAGAGCTTAAAGGAGATTAAACTTATTTGGAAGATATGTGCGGCTGCGAGAATCGGGACCTGCCTACCACGTCCAACAGAAGGGGAGCCAAAGCATACCCCATTTGCGAAGGTGAAGTAGGCACCATCTCCCGTGTTCACTCTGGATCCTTTTGAAAGAAGCCATTTAGGCTTTACCAAGGTGTATGTATGTATGTATGTATGTATGTATGTATGTATGTATGTATGTATGTATGTATGTATGTATGTATGTATGTATGTATGTATGTATGTATGTATGTATGTATGTATGTATGTATGTATGTATGTATGTATGTATGTATGTATGTATGTATGTATGTATGTATGTATGTATGTATGTATGTATGTATGTATGTGTATGTATGTATGTATGTATGTATGTATGTATGTATGTATGTATGTATGTATGTATGTATGTATGTATGTATGTATGTATGTATGTATGTATGTATGTATGTATGTATGTATGTATGTATGTATGCACTCAAAAGGTTTGTCATCTGAACTCAGGTAAACTATTCCCGAGAGAATTCGAGAGTTTGACCATGGGAACAGTGCTATCACTCCTTTCCTTAAGCATCTGCCACAACTTTTGCCGAGTAAGATTAAGAACATACATACACACATTTGCTGACGTAAACGGGAGAATGGGCTCAGTGCCTTATGGCTCACATAATAATTGAAAAGAGTTTACATAGCGGAAGTTTGCCATTAATCATAACAGTAATCGTAGAAAGCAAGCAGAGTTCCTTACAAGCATATATAGAATTTACGCAAGGTGAAAAGATTTATCACTTAAAAAAAGAAATCACTACACCTCTATCGTTTTCTGGAAACTTCAATGTCTGAAATACACAATGATGTGCTCACTGTACGCACCGCAGCATACTTCCATCATAAGTGGTAACCCTCAAAAGTACCGAGCCAAGTCCTGGTATGCAACGTTTGTCTCAGTTTTTGATAAGCCTATAAATTGATTTCGAGCGGTGATTGAGTGCTGCGTCGCCCTGTTGGCACCTTGCACTCGTAGGCGCGTCACCCTACGCCGTTTGCCGTCGAAGAACTCTCCTCCTCTTCAGCGGTCAGCCTTCGATGCTGGCAGGCGGGGGGATATTGCGAAAGTGTGCACGCCAATCGTTCACTCCCGGGCTGGGGTGTCACTCGAGCTCCGTCTCCCACAACCCCAAATATTGCCCGTGGTTGCGTCGCTTCTTTTCGTTTCCCGATTTTCTTTCCTGGAGTGCCATCCATTAATTTACTTCAGAAGTTTTTTTCTTTGCTAATCACTCGGACCACATATTACGAGCTTCATCTCGCCCTGACTTGTTTTCCTCCTCCGTATTGGTTTGCTTGTTTTTGTTCACTTCCATTCTTCTTCTTTGCAATTTTTTTATTATGATCTAAGAGGACGTAGGCAGGAGCGAATTGATTTTGACTCAAGTCAGCCCTAAATTGGCAGGAAGAGTGTATGCATCATGTTCACGCATTGAGCTATTCAGAACATCGGAACATGCCACCAACATTCGAAGTGCAAAGGCGGCCCCTCGGTGAACTCCCTCTCGGCGGCGTTGATCCTCGGCAAACTCTTTGCAGTTGAACATCCTGGGGGTCTTTGCATAGGAGGAAGAGGAGGGCATGCCCTTGAACGGGATATTGCAGCTGGACAGAATGGTTTTGTCAGGTGTCGTTCTATGCTATTTATTAGACATGAGTCTGGTATGCAACCTAGTCGTGCAACTCGCTGTTAACGCTCTTGGCACTCCACTCGGTAAAGTGGGCATTTGCGGGCATTATTACTTAGTCGAAAAATCACTTCTTTACAAACGTCTGTCGATATACGCTTGTCTTCACCATTCGAACATTGTGGCTTCATTAATCAGTCCTCGAACCACCTCGTATATCGTGGGGCTTTACCCTGCTACTGTATGATACGCAACTGTGGCTTTGCAAAAATAATTTACTTATACGCTACATTATCTCCGTAGTGAAGCTTCTCACAAGTGTAACTATATTTCAACTAACTTCTAATTTATTTATTTATTTATTTATTTATTTATTTATTCAGGAATACCCTGCTTTGCTCAAAGGCGTGTAAGCGGGGGGGGGGGGGGTACAGCTTTCAAAAAAACAAGTCTTCGTTATGACAGCACACTTGGTCTAAGACAATTGATTCCACTCTTGTACAGTATGAACAAAAAAAGAATTAGCATAAAGGCTCGTTCCAGTCCGGTATTCTTGAATCTTAAGGTCATGGTCAGACCTTCTAGAAAGATAATGCGGTGGTTTAAGGTAAATGTCTTTATTGATGCCGGTCTTCTTATGGTATATCTGAAATAACAATTTCAAACGCAATATTCTTCTGCGAGGGGAGAGCGCTTCCCATTCCAGGTTGTTTTTCATTTCAGTACAGCTGTCACCTCGCTTATACCGACTGAGAACGAACCTTGCCACTCTATTCTGTATTTTCTCGATCATATCAATCAAGGGTTCTTGGCGCGGATCCCACACACAACATGCATATTCCAAAATCAGGTGGACAAATGAAATATGCACAGTACTTTTTAGGACAGCAGGGGAGAATCTCAGATTTCGTTGAATTATATTTTATCGTGCACCTACGCTAGTTTCAACACGGTGTATTTGATATTCCGAAGGCAGCACGCTGTTGAGAATGCCCTGGTTTTGTATGTGTGGTTTAGGGAACGTAACCTGCATTGCCATAACTTTGTTAGCCTATCTTTCAAGTTGGTTGCAAGCCACCGTTAAAAGCCAGGTTGAACGTTTATGACGTTTAAGTTAAGCTCTTCTGCGTGAGTCTTGTCCCAAAACGTCGTCCGTACAAGTGCTCCTCCGTGTCGGATAACCTATATTCCAAGAAGGAAAAACGCTCCTTGTGGTTCAGGCTTTGCTGGCTTCCTCAGTAGTGAAGGCTAAGTGCCCATTCGGCCCAGCGGGGGTAGTTTGTGGCGTCTGCTTCTCGTGTGATCACTTGTAGATTGGTCAGACAGGGCGCTGTATCGGTTACATTCTACCGGAGCATGTGAAATGCATAAAGACTGGCGCCAGCTGCAGTTTGGTCGTCCTCTACAAGAGATAAAGAGATAGCAAATTTATTAGAAGGCCCAGAAGCCAATCCACTAGAAATATATCGGCTGCCAACAGTCATACAATGTAAACCACGTGAAAAAAAGGAGATAAATTCAGCTTACAGCAATTAACAATTTTAAAATTGCGATTGCAATGAGCAGCGTGCGTAATCACAACTTTAACAAGTTTGTAAGGAAAGGAGGTGGATTTATTTCAAGGCTTTTCGATGTGAGCAGTCGAGCCTTGATGCCGATAAATGGCTTGATCAGTGACATATTCGGACCAATACTCGTAGAGATGCAAATTATTCAAAAAACGAACAGGCTTGTAATGAGCATACAATCTACTTGAAACCAAAACAAGTAGTAGAAGCTGGCTTTTGCCTTCGAGTCGTCTTATGCAAATTCATAAAGGAACGCGCAAGTTCTAAAATTTCGACCTCCTCCTATTCTTCCTCAATCCCATATTCGACCACACCCATTCTCGCTAGCGCAGGATAGCCACTCGGACATGTTGACGATGATGGTGATGATGCCCTAAATGTATGCATCACACGCACTCTGCGGAATTGATCAGAAAATGAGTAATTAGATAGAGAGGATCACATATGTTTAAATTTAATGAATTATAAAATGGTTAGAAGAAAGTAAATTTTACTAATTGTGAGATTTGCAATCAATACCGCATTGATTCGATTAATATTATTTCTACAGCAAAACAGATATCCTGGTGACAATGACCTAATAATTGATTGATTGATTGATTGATGATTGATTGATTGATTGATATGTGGGGTTTAACGTCCCCAAACCACCACATGATTATGAGAGACGCCTAATGAGGAGGCTCCCAAGGAGAGAATGCTTCTGGTGAACCTCCGCACCTTCTCTCTATTGTTCTCTTCCCATCCTCCATCGGGTTCTCTTCCCCTCCTCCACTGGGTTCCTTCCAGTGGGTATACGCCACAGCCTTTTATAACATCCTCATCGTGATCACCATCACCATCACCAATTCTCGTGCCTCACTGGTAGAGTGAGTCGCCAGTCACTTGGCGATGGACAGCACCTCACTCATCTTCAGCGGTGGTCGCCCTGGCAAGGCGAGCTCAGTAGCGTCCTTCTTCGCCCTCACCCTGGCCTTGGGCACGCTGGTCGTCGCTGCGTTTGTTCTCTTCACGGCGTTCAGCGGCTGGAACAACCTGGCGCTCAGCATGAAGCTTCGTGCACTCGACCCACTCGTAGAGAATTGTGAGCGAGATATGCAGAAGCCGTGCATATATTGTCACACACATTGCTCATTTCACTTTCGCTGTGCAAGGAAGGCCAGTGATGCTCAGCGCAAACCGTACCTTCAGTGTTTAAAATCCTTTTGTTAAGATTGCGCGCGAGACGTGAACACTCAGGCTTATTCCAGAGCTTGTGCGATGCCCAGTGATAAAAAAAGTTGATGCGTGGTGTATATAAAACAGCGCGTTTCAATGGTGATCAGTTTTGTCGATGGCCAACGCTCCCTTTGCCGATATAAGTGTACTGTGCCCACTGCTTGCTGTAGTTTGACTTTCCCTTTCCTGGCCACAAGTTCGGCCAAATAGCCTAATTTTAGACAAGCCGTCATTGACTTCATCGACGTTGCGACTACGTGACAATAACCTATTACACAATAATCGGACAAAAGCAAACCCGCTGATCTCGTTCACGACAGCCGCGTTGAGCGCAATTATGTTAGGCTTCCTCAGTCCTGCTTTTTTTGTATTTGTGACCGTTATAGTAACGTTTTGCCCTTGTGCTCACACTCGGCGTTGGTCCTGGAACGAAGCACGTTGAATGGTCGTCGAGCATGACAATGTTTCCAGCAAAGTGATCCTTTGCAGCAACACGCGGCTCAATGAGGTCAAGTGACCGCAAGTCGTCTACTCAGAAAGCCTATGCAAAGAGCCACAGTGTGTTTCAAGCCATTTGAAGAAACATGCAGTGTGTGACACGCCTCCGTATTCGATGTACACTGTTGTACACTTCGCCGCTGAAAGGGTTGCATTGAGCGCGCTGCCATTGCACCTTTAAGCTAATAGACAGCCGCTAATAATCGCCCACCTCCCTGATGTGCAACAATCCTTTACGGTGCCTGTGACCTGTTTGACACTCAGCAATTTGTCTGTGTTTTAGATAGCTTCAACAAGTTATCTCAACATGAAAGTAGTCTTGTTCAAAGCAACTCCACTTCTTGCCGGTTGTGTTGACACATGCGTCAAACGCTGTACTGTATTTACATTAGCAAGGTCCCCTCATTTGCAAGAGCGTTTCATTTTTTTAATATTGAAACGATATTGTGTAGCCTGATCAACGTCAATATAACCGCACTAAATTACCATATGTTACAATCTCCTCTTCAAGTAACTATCTCGCAAGTACGTATCAAAAACTTCACTCTGGATTAATTACGTGGTTATGGGAATGCAGCGACCGTTTGAACACAGGACGCTCTCTCCTAATATACCAGCTCTAACGATTTCTTTGTCTAAACAAACAAAACACTGAATAACGCTTGAAGTCATTCAATGTGTTTATTTTGTGTTGTACATTGAAACCTGGCTTTACCGCATTTCATATGGACTTCAAAGTCCTTACTTATTTTTGGTGATAGATTAAACTCACAGAAAACAATATCAACTTCTTCCCAAAAAATTCCGTTGATGAAATGACAAAACGATATTAATTTGTTGCACCATGCATCTCCGTTCATGCTAGAGCTCTTTGCTCTTTTTGTTCTCCGAATAATTTAGTTTAGCTTACAAGAATAAAGTCCATCTTCACGACGGATGACAAAGCCTTTGATAATGTATGCGCAAAGTGCGCATCACATTGAAATGTCAGAACACCTAAATATATCTAAAGCCGATCGCCAATTACATCTCTACTGTTGGTTATAGGAGCAACTTCTGGAAGTTTTCGGCAGTGAAGCACGTGATCTGGCTCAATGGTCGAACTAGACTTCCTTCAACTATTTTGGGAAGTCCGTCGAACTGAATAAGTAAGGGAACTGTGCTAATCTTGCTGCTTTTAAGAATGCCATTTTTTCGCAGCACGCAGCGGCAACACTACCAGAAGAAGCAGAAGGAAGCCCAGTGCGTCGCCCTCTAATCTACGGCCACGCAGTTCTTCCTCCTTGTATGTTGGGAACACAACACCAGCGATAAAAGGCGGAGTGTCGTCAGTCAACGGTGCCGTACACACAGGAAAGGTACTGCCAAGTCAACGCATAGCGAATGGGACCTCTAGCTTTCTGACTCGTTTGATCAGTGTCTCTCAGTCAACAGCAATCTCGCACCTGTCAGCGCCAAGGGCGTACGGCCTTCTTAGAGAAAACATGGCAAGCACGTCACTTAGAGTGCCCAGACGAAAAGAGCCTACATTGCCAATGTTCACAGAGGTCTTTGAAACAGAAGAAATTGTTTGGACGCACGATGTTACGGAAGTAGTTAACGACTCGCCTCCTTCGTTAAGTGGAGGCCATGTTACAGTTGATCGATACGCTACTTACGGATCCGTGAAGACTCCCGAGGGCATACAGGCCGCACCTGAATTGAGCGATGGTTCGGAGTGACTGGTCGAAGAGCTTACGGCGCACTCGGAAGATTCGGGCATAAACGGTAGTG
The DNA here is from genome assembly GCF_043290135.1 of Rhipicephalus microplus. Taxonomy (NCBI): domain Eukaryota; kingdom Metazoa; phylum Arthropoda; class Arachnida; order Ixodida; family Ixodidae; genus Rhipicephalus; species Rhipicephalus microplus. The sequence goes on along the minus strand of NC_134704.1, from coordinate 61,815,215 downwards.
CCTTCTTTCTTGACCTGAACGACAGCAGTACGGGACACCTCAATTACAGCAAGCGTGTTCAACGCCCAATTTTTGTGCCAGAAGGTTCGCCACGCGAGCACAAGATTTTCGCCGGTAGCACGTCTAATAGTGAGCTGCCAGAGGCGTCTTCATCGCCACTCGTGCTCACGACGGCGTTGACGAAGACGCCTTCGAGTTCAGGAACTCCAGCGAAACAAACTTCGTTGTTGAAGAAGTCGACTACGAGACCGACAACGAACGGGAGGCAACAACCGACATTGCAGAAAAGCCACAATGGGATGGTTGTTCAAATCCGCGAATCACGTCCCACGATGTCTTTTCACAGGCCCCATAGGCATGACGCCGTGAATGTCACAGACTTACCAACCACGACGGAATTCATGTACGCAACGAAAAACAGGGCTGATCGTCATCGCGATACTGCTATCGACGACATGTGGACTCGAGCTTTGACCAGCCGCCAAGACCACGAAGGTCATGTCCTTTGTCTTTCGGAAAGACGCCCGCCCGCTGACGATGCGAGCGTGCCAGGTTCCCCTGTCACCTTGACGATGCTAGGAAATAGCGGGAAAGTTCACCCGACTTCCAGCACGTTTAGTTTGGTATCAGCCACATCGCCGAGGGTCCCTGATTGCGTGACGCCCTTACTTCAGCCTTCACCAGCGACAATAGGTGAAACGGAGCCCTTCGTTGAAGATGTGGCAACTGTAACGAGTGGTGGCCTTGTGACAAGGTCTCGCAAGCACGACCCCGTCGTGCTTCGGACTTCAGAGGAATCAACTGGCACAGATAGTCAGTACGGTACTGCGCACAAAAGTCACGTCCTTAAACTAAAAGTGGCAACGTCGAAAGCCATGATACAGCGCGAAGCGACGATACGCAGTATTGACGATAATAAGCGCATTTGTAAATGGCCTACTTCTTCGAACTTAAATAGCACGCTGCCTCATCGGTGGTGGTTGCGTCATCTGGTCACCGTCGTCTGACATACCTTACACCGGAGATTCTTAAAATGTTAGTTTGATGGTTGTCGACGCCAGCGAACGTTGGAAAACTGACGGTGTTGACGAATAGGGGTGAATATTAACACTGTTATGTATACAAATACCAGAGGTAGACTCCCGCGCTTCTTCTTTTGATTCATAAGGAATAAAGGAATCAAGCCGCCGCTGGTGCTTTCCGTGGGAAAATAGAACTCAACCCCACATGGAAGTAGCATTACGTGCGTGCGAAGCCATCTTGAACTCTATTAAACTGCCATATACTAACGCAATCACTTTCTTCTCTATTTGTCTGCAAAGGAGACACTGCCGAAACAATTACTGGCTCGGAATCACGCATATGTGCGCTAGCTTAATATAGCTTTCTACACTAATTACCTACAAAAACTATATTTATAAAGAACATACACCAGTGACTAGGCGCTGTGCACTACTTAACTAGCATACAAGAGAAGAAAATTGAACCTCACGTTCACGGAATAAAGCCGAGCCCCATCTATTACTGAGGTGAAAGCAGCGCAACCACAGAAGATGCCCGCAAGAGAAAAGACACGACGCACACAAACGCTATCTATTCCTTTATCCCATCGGATGTAAACACTGAAGTTGCCATAATGCACATGCGCGCATGATAGAAGTTCTAAACGATAATAAAACATCGAAGAAATTAGTGTTACTAGATACGTGAAGACAAGAATTCCTATTCAGAAGAATGCAGCGACAAAGCTGCACCACTTATTTAAAGTTGAACTAGGCCCAAATGAAGCTTTATTCATTATTCACCCCGGCAATTTACCTCGTAAGGTGTCGTGGTGCTGTGTTCGAGGATACGGGTTTGATTCCCGGCTGCTGCCGCCGTATTTTAACGCGGCGATATGCGAGAAAGCATGTAGGTACATAGATTGAGGTGCACATTGAAGAACCGCAGGCGGTCAAAAATATTCCGTAGTCTCCAACAAAGACGTGCCTTATAACTGCATTTTATTTTGGGAAGTAAACTTGTGCGACTACATTACAAGGCGAAACGTCGCAGACGGCGCCTTTTACATGTACACCAAGGGATTCATTTGTGCCAAAACAAGCCTGACTGTTGAGGGGTTTAGTTCTGTGGTTGGTGGACACCCCCGTGTCTTGCTTTACTGTCGTTTATGTAAATTTGGCTAAATATTTGAACGTTTTTGGAAAGCACACTTTTCATGCTTCGCGGTAATTGACTGGAATATTTCGCTATTAAAGAATCCACGAAATCAGGTATAATCCTGCGGACTCCTTTCATAATAACGAAACTCACAAAAGAAGCTTTCAAACTTACTTCGTCTGAAAACTATGCTTTGCTCTTCGCCTTTGCGTGCTTTTTCTTGCTTTAAAGAAAGTACTGGAACGAGGGTTCGGTGAATGAAATGATAACTTTAAGATAGACTGTCACTGAACTACGAAACAGCGCTTGCGAGATGAGCGAACTGGTCGCTTTGTTCTGCAACGCGCAGAAGCTCCTTACAACCCTTCATACATGACGCTCCACTAAAGTCACCAGTGTTGCGTGGTTGCGAACGCTTCGTGCGTAAAAATGGCTAACAATTGTTGTACACAACCAATATTTCCCGCCTGTCTTTGTAGCAACTGCTCAAGCGCCACTTGTCGCAGAACCATGGAACCACCCTTCAACGAGTCGCAAAAAAATGCGACAGATGGCAGTTCCTTGCAGCAAAGTGATTTCAGCGGGAAGCGAAGGTCACTGTTTCCGGAAGGTACGAGACCCGCGAAAAAGAAACTACGAGAGAGCAGTGGTCAATTTTGTTAATTACCTTCCCTATAATTAGGCTACTACAACGAGATCGCTCTGGACGTGAAATTTAACGTTACATTGCAGTGCAAATTTCTCTGACATGGAAACTAGAAAGAAGTTATAAAAACTGTGTATGTGGGGTTCTTATGGTGCGTGGTTACTGACCCGATGGGCGAGAGTTGAGTCCACTTTGGCGGTGGTCTTTGATAACCCGAGTCATTTTGGGGTGCGAAACCGCATAAACCAGCCAACTATATACGATGAGATGGCCAGGCAGTTTTTCGACTGCCTTCCGTTCAGGTAGTTCAAATTTCATACACCCATTACGCAAGCGGAGCTCTTGTGAACTCTCAATTTGTGCCTTGCACAAGCTTTTTTTTTCCTAATACAGTTAATAGCTGTTATGAGATAACACTTTTTTTGTTTTGTTAGTGCTGTCTCCGCGAGAGATCCGTTATTAGGGGTACTACTATACATTTTTGAATTTCAGCGTGTAACGAGCCCGCATTAGTAAACGCGCTCACACACACACACACACACACACACACACACACACACACACACACACACACACACACACACACACACACACACACACACACACACACACACACACACACACACACGTACGCACACGCACGCACATCCGCACACACACACACACACACACACACAGCCACAAACACAGAGAAAGAGAGAGAGTTAAAATCATTCTTAAGTGGTTGTGAATATTAAGCAGAATTAATTAGGATGATCAATATTTTATAGAAATTCACTAATGGTAACCTTTCTAAGTAAAAAATTGGCCCCGTATCTGCATGTTACACTGCAAATGACGTCGAAACACGATAGTCTTGCGTCTGTAGAGAGTGAACGAAACGTTTATTTGATGTTCTGCACAAGAAAATTGGTGAATGGTATTCTAGAGCTGCTGCGTTAGAGTGCCTCGAGCATGCGGTGGAGGCGAACGAGCGCATCAAGTCACGTCACACGTGAGACATGAGCGTTATCTGGCAGTTATCCTGGAAAATGAAGCGCGCGGCGTGCGCGCCCGTCTCTGAGGTGATAAGGTGTAGAACACAAGGCGACGGGTAGGTGCCACCACCGGGCGTCTTAGAAAAGCGTTGGAAACACTTGCCTTTTCGTACAAGCATTGCATGGTCAGCGCAACGTGATTAACGCTATGGTCCTTAGAATTACTTACGTATGCTTTTTCTAGTAAGAGACACACATACAGAATATTGAAGTGCTGTTATGGGAGAGAAGGGCATCATGATGGGATGCGAAGCAGCAGTGCTGCGAACGGCGTTGACCTGGTTGAAAATATTCAACCGGGTCAACGATGTGAGTGCGTCGATGTGAGTGAAGGATGAACGGTTTGAAGCGGTACTCGGTGTCGCGAGTAAACGACGTCACCATTCGCGAAGGTCAAAGATTCACAGTGTGGGGGTTAGGGGGATAATGGTTCCACGTAGTGCGATTTCGATGGGCGAGTTAGAGGCTGATTTTGCCCTCATAAGAACGAGCGCGGAAGGGGAGCATTCGAGCCATATAGATTACGCATGAGCTTAGATGGTGTCGGCTGTTAATTGCAAAGTTTCTTCAATTTGCCCGTCAGACCCGTAAAAAGTCCACGTAATTATATCATCCGCGTGCAAGGTATGCTTTCAGCGTGAGTTGAGATTTAGTTTGTGGAGCAATACGAAGAGGAAGGGGGAGAGGATCGCGTGTTGAGGAATACCGACCTCGCCGAGTGTATAAGAGCCCGTCCTTAGATTATGAATGTCAAAGAAGGCAGTGCGCCCAGAGGGAATGGCACGAACGTGGCTATAACTTCTGGGGCCTACTTGTAGTGCGTGTAGTTGCCTTAAGATGGCATCGTGTCAAATTCTATCGAATGGCTTTGTGAGTCCACCGCCAGGATAGCTTTAGTAAGACGGGGAATAGTATCGTCAATCACGGCGTGCGTCATTTGAAGCAGGGCATTCTGCACAGAAAGATGCGCAAGAAATCCTATCATATCGTGGAGAAAAGTTTATTTTACTCTATGTATGTCGTCAGCCTAGCAAAGATTACAATCTCGTAGACCTTGACAAGAGAATATGTTAATGAAATGGGACGGATATTGTCGATGGTGATAGTTTCGTGAGGTTCAGGGATAAATATGATTTTCGCGTGTTTCCAGGAGGCAGGGAATATAGCAGCTTCCCAACAATCGTTAAAGTAGTTCACTAGATCAGATATGGAAGCATCATCAAGACTTTGGATGGTAGCGTTAGTGATGTGAACTTCACCGGGTGCTGTATTGCGTAATTTGAATAAGGCTGTGCGAAATTTTCATTCAGGGCATCGAGCTGGGGTTGGGGTGTGCTAGTGTACTCAGGGTGTTTGATAGCACGGCCAGGTGTGGTATAAGTGCGTTTCACCTCTCTAGGGAAGGCATCGGTGTCCTTGCGATGTTTACGACTGAGGCTGTGAACGCTAAGACGTGGGTGGTTGTGATTGGAGGAGTGTTAACACTGGCAACACCGGTGCATACACCGGCCGTACTACCTATAGAACCAGCAGTTGCCGAACAGAGCGCGAGGATAAAAAGCTTGCTTAGCAAGATCCTAAAACTGACATCAGTCATGTTGACACGATGACTACACAGGGTAAGTATCACTGCTCACGAAGGAATCGAACCCAAGCATTCTGCTTGGCAGTCGGGTATTCTACCGCAGAACCTTCACAGGTCTTGGAACCATTCAGGAAAAATACCATATACAAACGTAATGTTCATGAAACTTTGACTAGGGCCGAACGTAATAAACGCGATGGCTGCTCCGCTATCAAATTAAATTAATGCTGCTGCTGAGGCAGAGGGCCGTCTCACTGCCGCTTCATGAAAACGGACCGCACGGGGTGCGGCCTGACACGTCACCAGAAACGGGCGTGAAGAGCCTCTTTCTCTGCGCTGTCGTAGCGATGCTTTTGCTGCGGGACAAGCCTTCGCGATTAGAACGTCACTTTGACTGGGTCCGCATGCTTCACGCAGTACATTTTGTTTTAATTCGTCGTGTGAGTTTTAATTCGTCGTGTGAGAGTCGTGTCTTCTGTTTCAAAATACGAAATAAAATCTCACCATTGTCACCAATGCCACTAATGCGCTGACACGAGGCCCAATGGCGTTCCTTTGCAGGTGAACTCATCTTGAGCCACCCGAGCCTCGTTCAAGAAAACAAGCGGGTTATTTATCGATCAGCCGTCTTGACTGATTGTGCTTGTTTTCTGTGAAAAGTTAGATTTCTAAAAGAAATTGGTTACGAATGCTTGCATAATGATACATGAGGATAAATATTTTATGTTGTATTTCATTGTTTCTATTTTCTAAAAAATGAGATAGTGGTTTTTACCTGTCATTCAGCCACATTAGCGACGTGTAAAAAAACTGCGCGGAAAGCTCTGTGAAGTGGTGTGTTCTCTTCAGCGTTGTATACGTTCCTCTGAAGCAAGAACGAAAGCTCGCTCCTTCGTAATTTTAGAATGAGTTCTCGTTGATTGATTGATATGTGGGGTTTAACGTCCCAAAACCACTATATGATTATGAGAGACGCCGTAGTGGAGGGCTCCGGAAATTTAGACCACCTGGGGTTTTTTACGTGCACCCAAATCTGAGCACACGGGCCTACAACATTTCCGCCTCCATCGGAAATGCAGCAGCCGCAGCCGGGATTCGAACCCGCGCCTTGCGGGTCAGCAGCCGAGTACCTTAGCCACTAGACCACCGCGGCGGGGCAATGAGTTCTCGTTGCAAGTTCTCTAAGTGCTAAAGGAACTCGTTACAGTTGCATTTCGCAAATTGGACCGTGTCTTTACATTAACGTTACATTTGAATGTTTGATCAAAATATAGCGCTGGATAATCTCGAGGTGAAACAAAGCAAGGATTTGATGTTGGTTTCGCACTACATATATTTTACGACTTTAACATAGGCGGCGGCAGGTTATATGTAGATGGAATGAGTGTGAGGAAACGTTCCTAGAGAAACTTTTTAGAGGCCATTCGCCATACTACGAATAAGTCTGACTCCAATTTTAGTGCTTGTTCATTGCAAGTGCAGCACATGTGCCCCTTGCTACATCGGTCTCCGAATGCGTGGTCAGAATACTGCAGTTCAGATATTAACATCGTAGCTTTAAACAGCTTGTATCGCTGAAATTCTGGTGTAGGCGTTGGCGTTGTTGGTTGTGAGGGGAATTATGGGCTGGCCCATAAGTGAAAATTTGAGATAGTCACGAATAAATAATAAAAAGACAGTTGGGGTGTGAATTAAACACAAGCTTTTTTGTAGCAAGCAGGCGTTCTACCAAACAGTCAGGTAATTGCTTGAGACTGTTTCAGAAAAAAAATATAGACAAATATGTAATTAGACGAGTCTTTTTAACGCATTTTGGGTTGCTTTGCAGGAGTTTAACATCTGGCAAGGCGTCAACACACCAGAATTGCGCCATGAGGAGGAGGGGGGTGACTTGTGGTTGTATAGTTTGGCACATATCACCACAATGCGAACGAGAACACATGTTCGAAGTTTTATATAGAAAAAAAAAACGCCGGAGTTCCCCTTTAAGCTTCGCTTTTAAGAGCGGAATGCGATAGTGAAATCTGGCCCCTAGTGTGTTGAAATGGCATTTCTTTGAAGCGGCATTAAGAGTCTGATGAAGCCTCCTCCCCCGTAATTCTAGACGGGTGCAATAAACGTTATTTCTCTCTCTCTCTCTCACTCTCTCATGATGCCTCACAGATGGCAGCACATTATTTAACGTTTGCTGTTTGCTTGATTAACGCCTCTAGAAAGGCATGATATGTTTTCCGCTATATAGACATAGTTGTCCATTTTTAGAGCTGCTTGAAAGTTACCGTGTGTTTTTAGCAGCCGATGGCTGCACTATCTCGGCTTTTTTCGACGTAGTTTGATGGCTTCCTAAATGCACCTACAAATTGCTGAATCGGCTCGTTTTCGTCGAGACACCTGTCGAACAAATTGCGTATAAGGAGACGCCTTCCTGGTTCAACATTTAATGGGAGCGAAAATTTTGTTCTTTATTTTATTTGCTCTTTTATTGATTTTTCGCTGACCGACCCTTTTTCACTCACAACCAACTGTGCTGACGCGGACGGCGGAATTTCTGCAACACAAGCTCTTTAACGCTATCGCTTTAGAAAACCTAGCACCAACGACAACGTGGGGCTTGAAACCCGGGTCTTCTGGGTGCCAGCCCAGTATTCTACTACTGAGCTACGCTGGTGCTTGTGACTTGTTGGCAAACTTGCCTTAGGCAGGCTTGATGTCGGGAAATCAATCGCGTTATTACGACTTATAAAGTGTTTTAAAACAGTGAAAGAACAACCAGTCGTCGCACAATGGGAATAGCGTAACGAGTGGGCCGTTCAATGTTCCAAACCATTACAAAAGCTTGTTCTTGATCCCATGATAATAGTGGCGCATACCCAGTTCAGCCATAATTCCTCATCGTCATCAGCTACTGCATGAACAATTGGCACGAAATTCCTTGCAAGTGTTAGTCGGATACCACGCTTCTCAGAAGAATGACGAAAAATAGCATAGCGAATGCCACCCTACTACCCAAGAGAAGTTGTTATTAATAATGCCCTAGTGGGTATTGAGAAAGTGTGCTTGCAGTAGTTACACAATAAGTGTTTTGAAAAGACTCTGAAAGGCCGTTTTTTTTTTCAGTTTTGCTGTGACTGTGCTGAGCCTTCCGCGCAGGTCTGGCGTTTTTTCTGCTTCATTATTTCCCAGAGCAGCTTGAAGCCTGCCCTATGACATCGTCAACATTGTCTCATCATCTACTTTTCAAGACGCATCACTGACCATCTGCAATGTTAATTTAATCATCACTGTTAGGGGGGGGGGGCTAAGGAAATAAAACTGAACTGAACTGAAAACTGAACTGTTCACCCGTGAACTGGCTTGTGCTACTTTGTGCATGAAGTGTTTTGTTCACTTTATGTGGGTTCAGTTGCGGCTGAGCTTCGACATCTTCCTGTTCTGCTTCGTGAGCAGGTTTCAGCAGAACTGTCTTGTGCTGCTGATTCGCCTGCTCCTGACGATACTTCCGTTGAGCCAATGACTCAAGCTCCGGCTGTGCTTTACACGACCAGTGATGACTTCCGGGAGACTGTTGCCGTTCCATGTTTGCCGGAGGGGCATGAACCGAGCGTGGCAGCCAGGCCTCTAGAGGCAGTTCGTATTCTGCGTGCTGTAAAGGCATTTCCACCGGTCGCGTTTGTACCGACAATGCCCGTTCCTCCTCTCAGAATGGTTCGTGCATCGGTAGCGCCGATCCATTCCCCATCGCAGCCTCATCACTGTGTTCCAGCTCCGCTGAGCCGAAGGTGCACTAGAAGGAACGTTCATGGTCCGATTCCCTCGTTTCACTGGAGTACTGTCAGCAGCGGCCCCTAAGAAGCCTGCCGTAGCACCGGTACAGGCGTCGGCACCACACACTCAAACAGGGCAGTGGCTGCGTGGGCATCCTCTTTGTAGAAGAGGGATGATGTGATATGGTAGTGCATTTGATAATGTGTCTTGCTGTGTACTGTTGTGTGTATATTCTAATTTTTTTTCATTCTTCGTAATGTATTCTCCTACGTCTATTGCGTTATATTGTGGACTGTGTTACGTGTACATTCGTTTGAGTGTTTTACTTCTCATTTCTTTCTCATTTTAGTGTAACGTGTATTCTTCGATGTGCTGTGCTGGGTATACTGTTCTATTGTATTTTCTTATGAGTGTCTTTTTTTTTTGAGGGTGGGTTGGTGTTGTGTTGTGCTGTACTGTTTGGTTTCGTTTTCAGTTGCAGTTGCGAGGTGGCACCTCGCACGGCAGCGATGTACGTGACATGCACCGCTAGGGTGCCTATGAGGTGTATGTGTACACAGTTGGGAATAAGTGAGTTGGTGACGTGCTGTTGTTCGAGGTGGACGTTCTTTCTCTCGGTGCTCCGCGCCCAAGTCGTGGGTGGCTACCGCCGCCAGGGTCAGCGTGCTGTGGCGCTTCGTTCTTCTCCTTCGTCAGCGTCGCTGCCAGCTCAACCTCGTCACACCACATAGCGTTCCCCCAAAACGCACAACTATTCATTCGGTGTATTTGGTTACTGAGCTAATTTCGTTCGTGGCGGGACGATTTCGAAATTTCAGCTTGAATTTCCAATGAGATCAGGAGTTCTCTTGAAACTCGTAATTTTTGGTGATATAACAGTGGTTTTTATGCATTGCACCGGCTCTCACCGTAACGTTAGTAGGTGACATGTTTATAGAGTACACTGTTGAGAGCTGTCGCAATGTATAAACGGCAATTTGCGTTATTGCATGCTATGAAACTCACGAGATCTTTTGCAAGAAGAGAGAAGGACGTGTAATGAAGCAAGATACTAACGACCAAACAAGTTGAATAATTCTCGGTCGTATAATTATTGCGTCTCTTGTCCAACTCACAAATATTCTAAATAAACGAGCATGGTGGTGCGAAGGCATTGTAGTGGCCTGTTCAACATGTTCTGAAACATGTGCAACACAAGGCGACCTTTATTTCATGACAACGTGATAAAATTGTGTTTTATCTAGAGTTATGTACCTAATCAATAATTAATGAGTGCAATGCTGCAGCTTAATCATTCCTGTGGCTTGAAAGATGACAAAGCGGCATGATTTACCAATATCGATCACCCCTTCTTTCTCATTTGCATTGAACTGTTTGTGTTCTAAGATGTCGCTTCGGTTTTTCCACGAATAAGTTATGTGATTGTGATATTTCTCAGTGCCAAACAAGGTAAACACAAGAATGAGAGAGACACGACGGGCGCTTGTGAAAGCATTGTGAAGGCATTGTTTTGGGCTTAAATTTCCCGATTGCCATGCACGATCTCTCCGAATTCAAAGTTGTGGTAAAATGTAATGACGAGAGAGACCATTAGCTCTTGTCATGTTCTTCGCTACCAATTAAACATTAGTTGCAGTATATAGGGTACTTTGAAAGCTGTAAAGGCCAGATTTTCAACAAGAAAAAGGGTAGAAACGCACCGTTCATGCCGCACGTCACGCTTCATTCCTTGCAAAAACTAATTTTTTCAAGCTTTAATGTGTTAAAAAATTATGTTACCTTTCGGCAATTTGAAAGGCTTTTAAACTTTGGTGACATCTTCGAATTCTCGAGTCTCTGTACGAGATATTTCTTCCTTATTGGCCGAACACGTATTGCAGTTTAGCTGTATACCGACAAAACATAGCAATGCCCACATTGTTTTGTATTTTAACCTGATAGAGTTCGAGAGCTCGTTTCGCAGAAATTGCAGCGTTGGTGTCATTGGTTGCGAGCGAAAGATAATCATTTCACGCGTGACCGAAAAATTGGGAACAATGCGAGTAAAATAAATGATAAAAACCCCATGTCACAGGAGGGATCAAACTCGGGTTGTTTTGGTCCGACTGGAGATCGAACTCAGGTCGTCTTCGTGGCAGACAAATGTCCCGCTTCGCGTCTACTGGCGAATACAGAGAAACTAATTCCCTCTTCTTAGAAATGAAGCATAAGCGAAAGTAACATCTACACTTTAAAAATACACGCGTCCTGCTTACATGCTTCACAATATACCATGAAATATTGCACCCATAATGCGTAGTACAAGCGTGCATCGCCATCGGGCCTTAGACCATGTGATTACCATATTGACTTCATGGCTTAAAGCCGGTCACCCACTAGAAAAGGCACACACACTGCTGCGCCTATTTTCTTAGCGCCACCTAGTGGGTACATAGCAAGTTGGAAAATGTTTCGTGCCATATAAAGGGCCCACCATGAACTGGACCTCACTCTTTGAATAAGAATCCCGGCTCGAATCCCGGCTGCGGCGGCTGCATTGCCGATGGAGGCAGAAATGTTGTAGGCCCGTGTGCTCTGATTTGGGTGCACGTTAAAGAACCCCAGGTGGTCGAAATTTCTGGAGCCCTCCACTATGGCGTCTCTCATAATCATATGGTGGTTTTGGGACGTTAAACCCCACATATCAATCAATCTCTTTTCGTGACGGAAGGACGCCAGACGCACTGAAACGCACATGCATCAAAGCAACGCAGCCCGGTGCGCGTCTGCGAGTATATGGCAGGACCGGCGCCTGGCGAAGCAATGCCGGCGTGACGTGACGAAATGAACGCCGGCGAGCACGCGCACCGCGTCACGTCAAAATGTATTGGCGCCTTGAATTTGGAAACTAGTCATGTTCTCACATGACACACATCTCATGATTATCATGTTTACACCACTGACATACCTTCATCATCCATTGACGTCATGTAATATCGAGTTTGGTGAAGCTAGCGAAACGGCCGCGAGCGCATCACGTCGTAATATGTAGTTATGTTGTTACATGACACGCATCAAATGCTTGTCATGTTTCTTGCACCAGTCAAATACCTTCGTCATCCGTTCACGTCCTGTAATACCAAATTAGGTATCAGTGAAGCTAGCGAAACGGCTGCCAACGCCTCATGAGCGTGGTATGTAGTCATGTTGTTACATGACATGCATCTAATGATTATCAAGTTTGCACCAGTCAGATACTTTCGTCATCTGTTCACGTACCGTAATACTAAATTTGGTATGTGTGAGGCTAGCGAAACGGCCGCGAGCGCATTATGAGCGTGGTATGTAGTTGTGTTGGTACATGACGCGCATGTCATGATTTTCATGATAGGGTCTGTTGCTTGTGTTCGCCATGCAATTATGTCATTCCGTACCAGTTTTGCAACATTCCGTGTGAACGAAACCACCGCAGGAGCTGCAGGACTATGAAATGTAAATCATGACATTGATGACATAAATGTCAAGATTTTCATGCTATGACTAGTCAAATATGTTCTTACTTAATACAGTTGTGTTATGCCTTACCAAGTTTGATAGTGCAGGCTAGCTAGCTAGCTAGCTAGCTAGCTAGATAGATAGATAGATAGATAGATAGATAGATGGATAGATAGATAGATAGATAGATAGATAGATAGATAGATAGATAGATAGATAGATAGATAGATAGATAGATAGATAGATAGATAGATAGATAGATAGATAGATAGATAGATAGATAGATAGATAGATAGATACGCTCAAAGTCGACGAAGTTCGCTAAGAAACGCTTCGCATTTAAAAAGAAAGAAAAAATTGGGAAAAGGGAAGCTGGTGTAGAAAACAAGAAAGCATAATATTATGTCGATAGAGTTAGCAAGAGGAGATGAAGATTGAGCTTACCAAATATTGATGCTCTTCCGGAGATCGATATACACCAACATGCATAGCGAAAGCCCTCTTGACATTGACGTACATTAAACATATAACTGTTTGTGCAACTATTTTTGCTTTCATCTTTTACCTACTCCAATGACGAGGGTGTCAACTACGCTTTTATTCTTTAACCTCCCGGCATATGGCTTACAAATTTTGCTCCCACTCCTTTTATTTACAATTACCAGGTAAAAAAAGGAAATGCTAGTGATTATCATGTGTAGTAGACAGTTCGCTTCGCGTTCGTAAACAACGAAGACTCAGAAAAGCTCGGCCATCATGGCTGTGACATCAGCTCAGTCACCCGACAAAATAGGTGTTTATTTGTGTTGGGCCTTGTCAAAGCCATGACAGTAGTGATGATGATGTTCCTCTCACATTTCTGGCTCTCACCCACAACGGGGCATCGGCCAAGTGCTGGGCGGCAGGATCTTTAAGTTAATGGTATATGAATCTAAATCTCTCCAATGAAAATCAAGTTTATAAGACACATTACACCTAATCAATAGAAATAATGCACGAGCAAGAGGTCAGGCAATCAGATAGGCTCGCAGTGGAAAATAAGGTGACCGAGGTTCATCTTTTGCGGATGGGAGGCAAACTGTCCACTACCCATGTAATTGTAAAACTCTCCAAGCTTCTACACATAGCCTTACAATTATTCATGGAAGTAGTATATAGTAAGCTTTGTATCTGTAGAAATTATCATAATAAAAAAGCTAAGCAACAAACCAAAACGAAATTAACATGCGACTTTCTCGTAACCTCAACTCCCCCTGCCAACACCAGTCTCAACGAATTTCCCATGACTTATGTGAATCTCGTGCGCATTTAGAGACATTCGTCCGGCACAATGACGTTCCCATCTCGGTGGTCCGTCTGCTGTAGACGCATCAGGCTGCTGGGAGAGATTCATTATGTCATCGCGGTGGCTGCGTCTTACCGTGCATAATGTCTATGCTCATCTCAAGTATACACATATAGGCTTCTTACAAATAGCCTTTCACACCCAGAGCACATACATTTGCAACGAAGCGTCCATGTAAAATAGTGTACCTAACCAGATTACGTACATGGTGCCTCACAGCCTATCTTATAATATGCTGCCACCGATCATCTTGTTGCTGTTGTTAACTCAAGTTGAAACAGTCATAGGCGGGCACATAGCTATTAGAGTTACAATTGTCGAGAAGATGACATAGCACACTGTTTTTTTTTTACCACCAAGTCAGATATGGCTTGGCGAAACCAAGTGTCGCCCGTCCGATTTACGCGAAAACTTCTATAGCACGTATACGTGCCACAAAACTTGAGAAGATACCACTACTCAGCCCACATTTATCAAAATAAATGAGGAACACACGGGAGGCCAACAGAATTTAAGGTTTCTGGACAGAAGTACTCAGCAGTTAAGACGTCCCAGTGAACACCGGGGCCACAGTGTTCAGCTTCGATGATTAACAAATGATACGGAGTGCACTCTCGGGCGGTCATTTTATTGTTTCGATGGCAGTCAATTACATGGATCAGTGGTGTCATTCAGGATGCGGTTTCCGTGGCAATGAATTACATGGATCTGTTGTATACCTCTTCAGAAATTATTATCGAATTGGCAGATTAAACAACATTCGTCTGCTTTGCTGTATCGTACAAAAGGCAAGAACCTTTGCTGCTCATGGCAGGAAATAATTATGCACATGTCGCAATTGCAGTAAATTTATTCCTTCATTATGTTTTTTTTTAAACTATTACCATAGGGCCATAATAGGAGCACATGAATGACAATATGGCGCTCTGACAGGATTAGCGTGACAATATAAAAGGACAGAAATTCCACGAAATCACTTCGAGATGAGAGCCTAATTTCTGCCCGAAATTCTCGGCCGGTCACACACATTCTTCGTTGCTGAGGCACGTTGCTCGCCTGAGGAGGCGCCCAGCAACGCTCATCGAGGAGCACACTGTCTCTTGTTTTAACTGTTATCTGAAAGGAAAATAATTTATTGAAGTTCGAGTGAACGCGTTAAACAAAACAACTAGATTCACCAACTGCAGCTAACAAGCACAGGTTTAATCCTGCTGTGTTCACGAGCGTGTTTTACCACTTTTCCTATAGTAAAGATCTCCGATAGAATGGCCAGTGCGCTGTGTGACTGTGTTCGTTCTTGCTCCTAATATGGCGTGGCTGGATATATATATAAATAATGGTGCAGCCGCAAAGTGCCATCGATAAAACGCATGAATAGACCAGTGTGCTGTTAGCTGACTGACTGAATGACTGGCTGACCGACTAACTATTTAACTAACGAAATAAATAGATAAATAAATGAATAAATAAATAAATAAATAAAGAAAACAGACGTTTGAATCACCCGGAACAAAGCGCCAAGGATTTCCCTGCGAGGGGTAGAGCGGCAAAGAATCACTTGTGGGCTAGCAGAAAGAACTCATGCTGCTATTATTTTAGGTATATTTCACCATGAATACAGGTACCAACTCTATTGCGTCTTTAGGTATTGTAGCAAAGCCTGCCTGTAATTTTTTTAATTTTTGTAATTTTTGTATACTTGTAGTTTAGATTTTTTCTGGGTGAAGAGGTCTGTCAAGCTGTGAAATGCAGCTTTTTTTTCCCCTTCGCACCAAACCACTTATACAGTGTATTTTCGTGTACATGTCACGTGGTTGAATAAACTCAAACTCAATTTGACTTGTTTCTGCCGTATCTGCTGTTTCTGTCGTATCGGCCGGGCCTTCTATACTTCTGTCGGGTTAACTCAACGAGTTACGCCTGAAAAGCAAGTGCCCGAGTCGAAAAAACCACCCGTTAAAGTGACTGTAAAACGTCGCATATTTTGATGATCGTCCTCTCTAGAAAAAGAAAAAAAAATCACAAATTTCACAGTATAACACGCCACTGTCACATGCCACGTCATTATCTGAACGTGTCATGAATTATGCCAACGTAGTACTATCAACGCTATCATCTTGGAGCACAGCAGACTCATTGAAAATCAACGTTAATAAAACGAAAGCCATTGTTTTTAGACCAAAAGAGCCAAAACATTGACACTTCAACGAGTTTACATCTCAATAACTCTGTTCTGCCAATCGTAACCCATTTTAAATGCCTTGGTGTCATATTTGAGCAACATTTATCACGGAATGCTCACGCGCAAATTGTTGTGGGTAAGCTATCCCAGGTGACTGGAATACTGTGCAATTGAGTTATTTTCTTTCAAAAAGTGTTAAACTTATATTGTGTAAATCCTTATTTCTATCATTCATAAACTACTGTAGTCTCGTCTGGGGCAATACAACAGTTACTAACATTATTGCCCTCTGTAGAACGCAGAAAACGAATCTGTGTGTTGTATTCTAAGCGTTCCTTACTTAACGCGGAGTCCTCCTTTAGAAAAACAAAATCTGCTACAAATGACTAACATTGTTGACAATATAATATTAAGAAGTTATAAGAACAGTATTAGAAAAAATCAAGCACACCGTAAAATGCATTTCCAATTTGACGCCAAAACATAAAACAATCAACACAAGGAGCTCCGAAATATGGGTACTACCGAGGTCCAGAACAAAATATACCTACCAGATGTTACAGTATAAACTTCCATACCGCTTAAACATGAATAACGTCATATAACAGTTCTTGTGATTGTGTCAAAGTGTTAACATATGCTGTCTCAGAAAGCACCGTTGTGGTAGTGCCCAGAAAGCCGTATATTCTTTTGTATAAAAAATCTGTTTCTTCCTTTTCTATGTATTCGGTTCATCAACTTTTGCATTGCCACTCGTATACATTTTACTTAGGTTACATTTGAGTTTTTCAGTATGTGTAATGACGAGTAATGTTTATATGTACGTATAATGTGTATTATGAGTTGTGTCACTAGCCTAAGTTCTCCTTCAGTGTTGAACTGTTGCTCTCATTTGTTCTTTGCTTCTGCCTGAAAATTTTGGACCATGAACCTCGTCAAGCCTTGCTGGCTTTTCGTTCATGGTCCTCAACATTCTACAAATGTTGAAATAAAATTTGATTTGATTTCATTTGATTTGCTAGACGAATGCTAACAGCAACAAAATAATTGCTTAGGACGTCTCGTTTCCCCAATTTGAGTTGCCAAAATGGCACAAAGGGCGAAATTTGAGGCTGGTGTTTTACGGCAAACCTTCTGTCGAACGTGCCGAACAATCGTTTTAAGTCCCAGAAAAGGTTAAAGCCGACGGCTGGTTGACAAACTTACCTGCATAGCAGGTGCGCGACCACTTTTGGCAACGGGGAGCCCTGGCATCACCGCTCCATCGTAGCTCGTCCACGTCACTGGCACCTACGCACAGCAACACGTTGAGAAACCACGGCGCAGCAGTGCTGAGCGGACGCCAGCTGGGTCTATAGCGCTTCGTCTAGCCATCGTCCGTCTCTGCAGATAAGGCGGAGCTTGACCCAGCGGCCCTTGCAGCCGGTAGCGTAGCCTGCTTCTTCTGGCGAGACGCAAGGCCATTCTTCTCCCCACCAATAGGCCCAGGGCTCCAACGGAGGAGGCGTCAGTGAGTGTGGCCGCAGAAGGACGTGATGGTGGATCAGACCATGCAGTCTCAACCACGAACGTGGCCCCCGCGACGCAATCGCCGGGCGTTGCGTCGGGGCGCCGGCCCGGTTTCGTCAAGCTCGACGAGAGAGCAAGCTTCCGCGACCAAAACTTGCGGCTCCTTGGAAATAGGAGCGGAACTGTTGACCGCACCAGAAATGGAAGCCCCTTGCAGCTGCCGTTCTGGTAGATACCACGACTTAATGGTACTGGTAGATACCACGACACATTTACCGAAGAAATGGCAATCTCGCTACTCAGCAAATGCCCACTAAAAATGAAGAGGAAGATGTATGGACGGCGAAAGGTACTATGGCAGAAGCCGTCCTGCGCTCGAACACGCAAGTAGCTGGTCGTGCTTGCTCTGGGGTTTTGGCCTAAGTTTGTGTAGTGGCTGTGGTTTCTTTGTCTTTATTAGGTGTTCCTATAGTGCTTTTACAGCTAAGTAAGCGCTTTTAGCGCTAGAAAGTTCACTTAGATGCAGTTTTCTTCACCTGGACCAGGGGCTTGCCCCTGGTCTGCTTCACTTCCGCCACAGGATATACCAGTGGATCAGTTTCTACGCAACGGCATTCCCGCAGTTCCTGTGGCCCTCTTCCCTAGCAACGACGGCTTCATTCGGATGAAGAATCCGAAAGTGATCCAGGCGGAGCTTAGAGCTGTGACGTCTCACTTTCACAGCATCACAGAGGTCCGCCAGTTCGGCAGAGGTGGTGTTCTATGTTTTTCATCTGATCAGCTCT
Organism: Rhipicephalus microplus; assembly: GCF_043290135.1. Taxonomy (NCBI): domain Eukaryota; kingdom Metazoa; phylum Arthropoda; class Arachnida; order Ixodida; family Ixodidae; genus Rhipicephalus; species Rhipicephalus microplus. The sequence goes on along the minus strand of NC_134704.1, from coordinate 61,796,727 downwards.
GTATCCAAGACCTATTGAAGTGCTCGAGTTTCGCGACCAATCCGGTGAGCGCCTTTATTCCCCCGCATCTGGCATGTGTGAAAGGTATTGTTCGCGGTGTCGATGTTAACTTGACCCCGTCTGAGGTATTAGAGATGTTTGCCATGACTGGTGCTATTTCCGTTTATAGGTGTGCACGACTAGTAGAGAAGCAGAAGACGCCGACTGAGTCGGTAATTGTAACTTTTGCTGGAGTGAATCTCCCAAGCGAAATCAAGGCATGGCCACTAATATACAGAGTGGAACCGCTATCACCGCGACCACTCCAGTGTACGAAGTGCTGGCGATACGGTCACACTATTAAAGGATGCAGGTCAGAACTCAGATGCCGAGTGTGTGGTGACAACCACGAAACAAATTACTGCAAAGCTAAAGAAGAGAAATGTTGTCTCTGCAACGAACAACACTGTGCAGATAATCCTGATTGTTCTGCAAAGGCTCGAGAAATGCAAATTCTTGAAATTATAGGGCGTAGGCGCTGTTCTCGACGAGAAGCCCTAGCGGAAATACAGACTAGAACTCAGGGGTATGCCAGTGTTGCAGCACGACATCTCTCGGAAATAAATGGGCCGATTTCCCTGAATATAGCGGAGGCCATAGAAAAGGCTCTAGGAAAAGCCATGGAACGACTGACTTCTAACCTTTGCGATTCTCTATCTCAAGTTTTGGCTAACCAGATGACTCGCATATTTGGTACAGCGGGAGAGTCAGGCCTAGTATCCCAACATGTTGAGAGTTCACGACCAATAGCTGACGGTGAATCTGAAACTGCGCCATCGTCTTATCAGCCCGCAGGAGCCTCTGCAATAGGCGTTCACAGCCAAAATGAGGAATTTGAAACCGCACCATCGTATTCTCCGTCTACAGCACCCTCTGCAGTAGATATACAGAGTGTAAGTGAAGACAAAGCTGCATATACAATAGATTCCGATGACATGGATTTGGACCCTAGGTCCCTGAAGAGATCTAGGTCCCCTGTGTCAAGGAAAACTAACTCACCGAAACAAACAAAGAAAAAAAAGTATCTGAAAGAAAAGGAGAGCCTTTCAAAGAGGGATTTCTTGAAAGAAAGCATTCTAGAGAAAGCTATAGCGGAAGCAGCTCTTTCGAAACCATAGGGTCGCTTAAGATTCTCCATTGGAATTGCCGATCAATCCATTCTGCATCTACGGATTTGATATACTTGACTTCTAAATTCGCTCCTGATATTATAGCATTACAAGAGACATGGCTATCTGTACATAATTTGTTCCATTTAAATAACTTCCAATCTTTTCAATTAGACCGTCCATCGAGAGGTGGGGGTCTAGCTCTCTTTATTAGTAATAGAATTAGTATGAAAGTCAAATGCTCATACAAACATATGTCGCCAGAATGCGAAATTTTGGCAGTAGACATTACACTGCCCAACTGCTCTCCTTTCACTTTAGTTAATATGTATTTTCCGGATGGAGTTCAAGACACACGAAGTTTGGATCTAGCTACAAAATCGTGGTGCAAAGACAAAGTTTTAGTTGGAGACTTTAATTCCCAACACACGAGTTGGGGTTTTAGAACTGATCTTAGTGGGAAACGCTTGTGGGAGTGGACAATGGACAATGACCTGACGTGCCTCAACGTCAGAACCCCCACATTCATTCGTAATCACTCCAGGTCGGCCTTAGATTTAAGTTTTGTCAGTTCAGCCATTAGTACTTCTTCTTGGAAAGCGCTGGACTGTGGCACCAACAGTGACCACTTACCGATAAGTTTTGAAATTTCTTGTCCGATAATTCCATCTTGTTCAAATGTAAGAGTATTTGTAAATTACACTAAATTTAGGAATGACCTGAAGTCAGCACTGGCTTTTCACTCGGAAGAGAGCGATGATAAAAAAGCACTGAAAATAAACGCAGTCATTAAACGATCCTACAAAAGAGCCGAATTTACTGTTGAATCCACAAAAAGAGTATATAGCCGTTGGTGGAATGATGAATGTACAAGAGAGCACCGAAGACGTCAGGCAGCTTGGAAGCAGCTCTTACATAATCAATCCCCACAAAACTGGGCCGATTATAAATTCATTGCTGCGGGCTTTAAAAGAACGGTAGCTCAGGCTAAACAAGATTATGACAGAAGACATTATGAATACCTGTCGAAGCCTAAACATATGAAAGCACTGTTCCGATATATGAGAGCTCGGAAAATCTTGCCATCACCAGTTAATGTAGCTTTTGATAATCTGTCGGCACAAGAAATGACCACTACCTTAGAGGCTATCGGTAAAGGTCTGGAAAGCAGATTCACTTCAGTAGTGCCAAACAACTGGCACAAGTCTACGACAAAGTCTGACTTTGAAGAAGTGACACAGACTGAGGTATCCAACGTGATTAAACATTTACCCTGTGCATCTCCTGGCCCAGATGGAATCACAGTACCCATGATTAAAATTCTGTTCAATTTATCGCCTCGAGACGTCGCCAATGTTATTAACTACTCCTTAAAAAACTCATGGGTGCCGCAGGATTGGAGGATAGCAAAGGTGATTCCTATACTAAAAAAGCCGGGTGGAGGATTAACAGTCGATAATATCAGGCCAATCTCTTTAACATCTAACATGGTCAAACTAGTAGAGAGGGTCCTACATAGCCGAGTAAGTATCTGGATGGCAGACAATTTAGTAATAAAACCGAACCAAATCGGCTTTCGTAGTGATTGCTCAATTTGGTGTGCCCATGCTGATTTAGAGAGCCGAATACAGCTCGCGCGTAAAAGAAGGCAATACGCTGCTTTAGTAACGCTTGACATAGCCAAGGCGTATGACAGTGTGGAGCACTTCATATTGTTAAATACGCTAGAGAGATTGAACTTCCCACAATATTTTATTGAGTGGGTGGCAGAATTATTAAAATCAAGAGAATTCTACTGCGTCAAGGATGGATGTTCCTCATCTAGATTTAAACAAACGCGCGGAGTTCCCCAAGGAGCAGTCTTATCTCCAGTATTATTTAATGCTTTAATGAGCACAATTCCAACAGATCAAGAAGTTACTGTCTACATTTATGCTGATGACATCGCACTCTTTGCTGCTGACTGTGGTATTTACTCATTACAACTTAAATTACAAAGATATATTAACATGTTGGAAATTTGGTTGCAGTCGATTTCGTTATCGTTAAATGTCAACAAAAGCGCGCTCATGGCGTTTCCGCTTGCAGAACCAATTTCAATTTCAATTCTATATAAACAGGAACCCATCCAGCAAGTAGACTCTATAAAATATTTGGGAATCATTTATAATGACAAACTTAACTGGAGTCCACACATAGAGTATATAACTACCAAAGCACAGCGGGCTTCAGGCTTACTACACAAGCTAAGTAACCAGAAATATGGGTTACGGAGGCACACCTTGATAACGTTGTACAAGATGTACATGCGCCCCATCATGGAATTCGGCTGCATATTATTCTCGGGTGGCCCTGCTTATAAAACGAAACCTCTAGTTGTCTTGGAGCGAGAAGCACTGCGAATGTGTCTGGGACTCCCTAGATTTGTGGCTATCAACGTACTGTACCAGGAAGCGCGCCTGCCTACACTGCTTTGTCGATTTCGAATTTTGACCGTACAAGCATTTTTAAAATTTTATAGCTTACCGGCAAGAAGATCTCAATATGCTTTTATCGCAAACCCAGACGCCTTCTTCCTTGCTCATTGGCCACGGTTTCACACACCTCAGATAATGTTTGTACAAAAAAATCTACAAAGTATAACTGTGAACATTAGAAATGTAATTGAGACTAATGACTCGAATTGTCATGTTATTATTGAGTATGATGATATATTCCCGCAAAACGCCAAATTACAATCCCTCAAATTTTTAAATAGCATATTATTAGATTACTTAAAGCATGCAAAAACTAAAAATATAATAGCCACAGATGCTTCCGTAAATAATCAAAAGGCAGGTGTAGGCATTGCCTCTGATTTGCTTGACTGGTCCTTTTCAGTGAGACTGCCTGATTTTACTCCAGTTTTTGAAGCGGAGCTCTTGGCGATTATTTTAGCTCTTCGAAAACTTCCATCAAATCAAAACAATGCAGTAATAATGACGGATTCTCTTTCAGTTTGTGCAGCTCTGACAGCTTCAGAGAACTCTCGAATTCTAAGCACATTCAAAACATTAGTACCGCCGCAGTTGAGACTCCTGAGATTACTATGGGTTCCGGGTCACTGTGGATTAAGATTAAATGAATTGGCCGATTCCTTAGCTCGAGCAGCACTTGATGGGCCAGTTTTGTCCATACTGCCAGATGTAGAATATATCACGGCTATAAGATATCGAAAATCGGCAATCTCCACTGATACGATAGAAAAAGTAATTACATGGACAGACTATAACCACCTCATGTTTCCATGGCAACCCCACTGGAGTCAGTCCAGAAAGATCGAAGTCTTAATCACTAAATTTCGATGTCGTGTCCCCCCCCTAAACCTATATCTACACAGAGCTGGTCAGACAACATCACCCCTCTGCGCATTCTGCGGAGAAATGGAATCACTAGATCATTATTTTTTGTATTGTCGCCGCTACGAAATACTTAGAAAAAGGTTACTAGTTATGCCATTTCGGAAAATAGGTCTTACATTGACGGCGGAAACGGCGCTAAGCTTTGGCGCCTCAGCTTTGGGACATTGCCACAGGGATGCTTTCAATGCCGTTTGCGATTATATTCAGGCAACCAAGCGTATACCTTTGTGATCTTCAATCAAAAACAAAAAAAAATTATTTATTACTCCCAAGGGCAGAGTGAAGTAAACGCAGCTAAGTGGTAAACATAACACCTCAAATCTCAAAATTGCTCAACTTGATTTTTTTTTTCGTTTGCTCTTTTTATGTTGTTTTTATTTTTACATTAGTCTTATTATAATACCAATTCATTACACATAGTTAAAATGATTATAGATAAACTGCACTACACTTTCTTGGCCAATCCCCCTAAGTGGGTATGAGCCAACCTCCCAGGGAAACAAAACAAAACAAAACAGAAAACCTCTGTCTCAAAATGCATCTGATAGCCTGCATCGCTCCGTGTTCAGATATACTCCTTTTTCGATTTTTGGCTTTTCTTTATATATTTTCTTTCAGCCCAAAATTACGTTGTGTTTGAAAAACCATAAGCCTTTTACTTAAGACCATGCAGCCCGGTTCATGGCCGATCCCTCTTTGTGGGTGTGCGCCAGAGTATCAAGAATCATCATCATCATCATCATCATCATCATCATCATCATCATCATCATCAAAGCCAATTAAGTTTTCTAGAATGACGTATACAGTATTCGAAGAATACTTTTCGAAAAAGAAAGGACGTACCCTTAATTTTTAACCAGTGAACGCGATAGCAATAACCTTTCCGTAGAGCGTCCTTAGCACTTCGTGCATGCTTTTTATTGCATGACATTACTAAGAGAAGTTTAAAAAACAGATTACTGCAATGTAACTAATGAAGTTGAAAATGGCTTGTGTCAATGAGGCTCTCACATATGGCTGCATTCTGTCTAACGAGTAGCATGCTTTAAACCACGAGCAATTGTATGCGTCAAATCTTTTTGAACTTGCTATGCCCCCTACAGCGTGGTCTGAAGGAAATACGCGCATTAACGTCTGTGTATTTTGCGATGGGTGTCCGGCTCTAAAGCACGAAGTCGTTATGAAGATGAGACTGTCCGACACGTGACGGTACGGTATGCACTTGTACTACGCAATATTACTGGGATATTACATGTTGTATTGTGAAGCCTATATACAAGACTCGTGTGTTGGCAAAGCATGAACGTTATTTTCACTGGATATTTAAGCAGAGGAAGTTATTTTAACCGCTTTTTCAAGCAGAGGCGTGGCTGCGTGGTAGAACACTTGCTTGACGCGAACGGCCTGGGTTCGATCCTTACTCGAACGCGACAATATTTATTATAATATTTCTACATTTTTGAAAGTTTCGGTCACGGCTAATATTTTTTCGCTCACCCCGTCACTGACGTTGACGCCGGAATAAACATGGTGTATGAGCCAGGCCACGTCTCCCATTCATCGCAGCGTGACAATATTCATCGGTCGCTCACCCTGTCACTGACGTTTTTGCTCACCCTGTCATTGTCACTGACGTTGATGCCGGATTTTCCGCAAAACAAGAATTTTAAGCTTATTGCTTTAATACTTTACGGATATATTTTGATTATTGCCGGGATGGTGCCAGGATGGTGATTAGTGCCGGGATGGTGTCTGTGAGCTTCACTGGTTCGCCATTCCTGCAGAGGGCTTGGACGGTGATTTCATTTTTTACATAGCGGTGAACACAGCGGACTTGTAATATTACCCTTGAGAACGAGTTAAGCTCCATCACCAGGCTCTGCCACGTTCAGAATTTTGGTATTCGGCATGAACGATGGGTGCCTTCACTGCTCGGGGCAGAGAATAAGCACGAATAATTCGGAATAGAAATATATTTATTGTTCCAGGAAGTGTGCTTTGTCGATGACCAAAGTACGAAAATATGACTACTTGTAATAAAGCAGCCTGCTTAACCAGAGTGGGCGCTGCAAATGTACAATAAAGTCCATTTCACAAGAACACCAAAAATAAAAGGACGCGTAGCAGCGCGTATTGGGCAGCTGACCGTGAATAACGTTCCTTGTTCACGCATTGTCATCACCCAAAGAGGCGCCCAACAACACGTCTGCAAGTGGCGAATTCTGTTGTCCTCTGCTAAACCCGTCATCTGAAAAAAAAGTAAGCGTGAGTGAGTACCTTCACCATCATCATCATCATCATCATCATCATCATCATCATCATCATCATCATCATCATCATCATCATCATCATCATCATCATCATCAGCAGCAGCAGCAGCAGCAGCAACAACAACAACAACAACAACAACAACAACAAACAGATGCGAAAACTGTTGAACAAGCCCAAGTAAGTTCTGGCTGGGTTCACGAGTGTGTTTTCCCTGATCGCTATTATCAAAGACAGTGACAGGGGGGTTGGGGGGAGCGTGATGGCGTTGTACGACCTTGTTTGACCTTGTTTTCTGAGTGGACAGTGCTGTATTAAAGCTTATGTAGCAATCATAAAGTGTGCATGAATGGAGCGCGAAAATAGACCAGTGTGCTCTTTATGCCATCTCTGTAACTACCGTATATGTTCCCGTAATAAAACATCTACCCTACATTATCAAGCATCAAACCCAGTAAAAACACACAGTAATACCACTAACGTATTGTGCGTAAGCCTAAAAACGAACAAATGTACACAGGGGTTGAATCAGGGCATTCACAACGGGAGAGCCTAACCGTCTCCCATAGTAGAATCATCACCATCATCATCATCATCATCATCATCATCAGCTAGACTACGTCCACTGCAGGACAAAGGCCTCTCCCATGTTCTGCCAGTTAACTCGGTCCTGTGCTTGCTGGTTAACCGGACCGGGTTAAGTGGCGGAACATGGGAGAGGCCTTTGTCGTGCAGTGGACGTAGTCAGGCTGATGATGGTGACGATGGTGCTTGCTGCTGCCAATTTATACCCGCAAACTTCTTAATCTTATCTGCCCACCTAACCTTCTCTTTCCCCCCTAACTCGCTTGCCTTCTCTGGGAATCCAGTAAGTTACCCTTAATGACCAGCGGTTATCTTGTCTACGCGCTACATGCCCGGCCCATGTTCATTGTCTCTTCTTGATTTCAACTATGATATTCTTAACCCCTATTTGTTCCCTAATCCACTCTGCTCTCTTCTTGTCTCTTAAGGTTACATCAACCATTTTTCTTTCTATTGCTGCTGCGTCGTCCTCAATTTAAGCTGAACCCTCTTTGTAAGTCTCCAGGTTTCTGCTCCGTAGCTAAGTACTGGCAAGATACAGCTGTTATATACGTTCCTCTTGAGGGATAGTGGCAAACTACCTGTCATAATTTGAGAGTGCTTGTCAAATGTGCTCCACCCCATTCTTATTCTTCTAGTTACTTCAATCTCGTGGTTCGTCTCTGCGGTTATTACCTGCCCTAAGTAGACATAGTCATTTACAACTTGGAGTGCACTATTACCTATCTCGAAGCGGTGCTCTCTTCCGAGGTTGTTGCACATTACTTTCGCTTTCTGCAGATTAATTTTAAAACCCACCTTTCTGCTCTCCTTGTCTAACTCCGTAATCACGAGTTCCAATTCATCCCCTGAGTTGCTCAGCAATGCAATGTCATCGGCGAAGCGCCTCCATTAACTAAGGTACTCTCCATTAACTGTTATCCTTAACTGTTCCCATTCTAGGCTTTTGATAACCTCCTGTAAGCACGCGGTAAATAGCATCGGGGAGATTATATTCCCCTGCCTTACAACCTTCTTGATTGGTATTCTGTTGCTTTCTTTATGACGCACTATGGTAGCAGTTGATTCCCTGTAGATTTCTTCCAGAATGTTTATATATGCTTCATTGACGCCCTGACTCCGCAGTGTCTGCATGACGGCTGATATTTTTACTGAATCAAACGCCTTCTCGTAATCTATGAAAGATATGTATAGTGGTTGGTTATATTTTGAGCATTTCTCTATTACCTTATTGATAGTATAATTGTGGTTGATTGTTGAGTAGCCTGTTCGATCGTGTTGAGTAGCTTGTTCCTTTGGTTGATTGAATTCTAATGTTTTCTTTACTCCGTTAGCAATTACCTTTGTAAATAGCTTGTATACTACAGAGAGCAAGCTGGTCGGCCTGTAATTCTGCAAGTCCTTGTCATCTCCTTTTTATGTATTAAGATGATGTTAGCGTTCTTCCAAGACTCTGGTACTCTTCATGCCAGGAGACACCTCGTAAACAGGGTGGCTAGTTTTTCTAACACAATCTGTCCTCCATCTTTCAGCAGATCTGATGGTACCTGATTGTAGAATATGTCGTACTTTATATTTCTAAACATTTTCACTAAACCCCGAAAAATCAACCAACTATTTCAATGATCGTTGTTAACTAGACTGGATAAAAAATCAAGAAATCTACTCTGCTATAGGAAGGCCATGGAAATTAATTTGCGACCTATAACGTGCTAGGGTCACGTGAATGAATTCTTGTTATAGCAGTAAAATCGTTACATTACTCTTGCTAAGATTTAGATAATAATAATAATAATAACAACAACAACAACAACAATAATAATAATAATAATAATAATAATAATAATAATAATAATAATAATAATAATAATAATAATAATAATAGAATCCTAGAAGGAGAAAGCACCAAGATCAAATATACAGTTTTCAAAACTACAGATTTATATTGAAAAGCAAGAGTTTTGTTCGGGTGCTGCAGGACTAAATTTCACCACTTCTCATTCTCATGCCATATGACCCTCTAGACTAACCAAATAAGATATAAAATCAACGTGCGCTGACCGTATGACATCCGCAGGATTTATTATTCACACCCGCTGTATGAAGGCAGTATTCCGGCTTAAAATTATAAAGTTAGAATAATGTCAGAATTATAAGTTAGAAAATAAACTTTTTTCATTCCATTCCATTAGAATAATGTTTCACCACTAAGAGTACAGCAATCCATCATATTGCATGGCTTGCAAAAGGTGGACACCCTAGAATTGTACGTAAATAGTGGGAGCTGCTACGTTTTTAGGCGTAATGCACAGGCCTTCTTTACAAAAATTACGAATGATGAACTGATGAGCGATATTCTCAAGTCTTTACGAATTACATCAAATTAAATTTTACCCAATTCGCCAAGTTTCTTCTTTGGTTACTCCTTCGAGTAACGTTATGAACTTATGATGTATGACCTGCTGTTGTGATGTAGTGCCCGAATCGGAAAACCACACTCATGGAGTTGGTTGTAAATCACCACGCCATTATATTTAAAAATATTTTAAGCATGTCTTTACAACTACCGTGTCAAGAGAAAGTTCAAAAAAACATGCCCGTTGCAGTGTAACTATAAATGTCACCCGCCATGCCAACAGCGACACGAACGCCAAACAAAGGAAAAATACTGCCCAGGACTATAACATCTCAATAATTGAATGTAGCCTTACAACTGCAGCCTACCTTTGCTGCAATTTTTTAGGATCCTTTCTTTAAGAGAAAAATTGGTGAAATATGCCGAATATGGCTTCATGGAATATGGAATATCATGGCTTCGCAATTTCCTATCAAATCGTCAGCAATACACAACAGTTAACAATTTGTCTTCTTCCCTATCTGACGTTTCTGCAGGTGTACCACAGGGCAGTGTACTCGCGCCATTACTTTTCCTCATATTGATCAATGATCTTCCGCAACATGTCTCTTCTTGCATCAGGGTGTTCGCTGACGACTGCATTATTTACCGTCCAATCAAGAACAGTGAAGATCACCTGTCACTCCAAAACGACCTCGACGTAATTAATGGTTGGTGTAGTGCTTGGCTGATGACACTAAATGTCTTAAAATGCAAAGTAATGTCATTCACACGTAAACCTAGCATATCCGAATTCTCTTACAGTATTAATCATTCCATTCTATCGACTGCAACACAATATCGGTACTTGGGCGTAATACTGACACCTAATCTATCCTGGTCCGACCACATTACGGCAATCTCTGCCAGCGCCTCAAAATCACTAGGTTTCTTGAGACGTAACTTGAAAGCTGCACCATCAGGCATTCGCAAATTATCCTACTTGACACTGGTTCGCCCTAAACTAGAATATGCCTGTTCGATTTGGTCTCCCCATCAAAAATACTTAATTGACTCATTGGAAAGAATCCAGAATAGAGCAAGCCGCTTCATTGCCAATAACTACAGTCCGCATTCTAGTATATCACAAATCAAACAGGAACTTTCACTCCCACTCTTGAACATTCGTCGCGACATTGCCCTGCTGTCATTCTTTCATAAAATTACCCATTCTTCCCGAATCACCGTTACTGCTCTGCAAAAACCATATCTAACTTCACGTAGACTACACAATCATCTTAGCTATTTTCGTGTATACGGCTCAACAAACGCGTTCAATCAGTTCGCACTTCCACGTGCTATCCGTCTGTGGAACAGTTTGCCTGACGACATTGCATCCCAGACAAACTTTGACACATTCCGTCATATCTTATCAAGTCACTTCACATGCCTCAGCAAGTAGATGCCGTATCATAATTCATTGGTCCGTATTGGTTCATTTTTGTGATTGTCACATTCATGTGCGCGAGGATTCTGCCTTGTGGCCGCTGCATGCGCAGGAAATACAGTGTTTCGCCCACGGTTACTATGCGTGTATCTTTTGTACATGTTGAACTTTTGTACATGTTGGTGCTTTTTGTTTGACTTATTATTTTCCAACTGTTTCTTTTGTATTTGTTTTAGTTTGAGATGTATATAAGTATTGTGCCCCTTACTCAATTGTTTCTTTTGTACTTTTTTTTCCTTTTGAGGTGTCTATATGTATTCCCCCCTTGCTCAATTGTCTGTCTTGTATATTTTTTCCAGTTTATTTGTATATATGTATAGCCCCCCTTACTCGATGCCTCTCATGGGGCCTGTAAGGTACTTTGAAATAAAAATAAATAAATAAATATTCTCTTTAAGTCTCAAAAAAGCGAAGAACTGCGGCTGGTTACAGACCTACCAACACGACAGGCTCGCCATCACTGTTAGGCCCAATCGGTACTCGGAGCCTCGACACGTCGCAGCTCGCGCGCTTCCCCTGTACCTATGGGCACCACTTAAAGCTTAAAAACCCAAGCAAACCAGGGCCCGGCAGACGCCAGGATGGTGTATGTACTGTCCTGACCCCGCCAGCCTCGTCAGATGATGCAGGGCTCACGACCCTGTGGCTTCGCCCTTAGCATCCTGTAGCGCGGTTCGGGGCTGCGGCCGAGGAGTAGTCCCTTCTTTGCACGTACACGTAGGCCTAAGGGCCCAACAAACCTCGCTTCGGGGCTGCGGTGGCAGGTGGACTTGGCAGCAAGTCAGGCCATACCGTCTCAGCCGTGAAGACAGCCCCGCAACGAGTTCACTGGGTGTTACTCGGGTGTGTTTGTCCGGTTTCGTGAAGCTCGTTGGTGGGCCAGCTTCCGCGACCAAAACTTGCGGCTCCTTGAAGATGGGAGTGAGGCTGTGACGCGTCGGTGATGAGGGCCGACAGCAGCCGCCTTGCTGGTAGACTCTGCAGCTGGAATGCTATGTAATTTGGGTGTGGTCTTGCGAGAAAATGAAGCTTTCAGGAATCGGGAACAGCTATCGGTGCAGTTGCACGAGCTGATGCTGATGCTGATGACCTCTAATGAATGGCGCTCACCCACAAAGGGGGATGGGCCAAGAACTGGGCGGTAGGATACTTAAGTGAAACTAAAATGAAAATAAAGCCAATCTGAAAAGGTAGTTTAGAAATAATACTACCAATAAACAAAAAAATGTTTGCAGAGCAAGCGGTCAAATGATCTCTTGTTTTTGACAGACACGGCTACGAATTATAAACTAAAGATCTGAAAAGGTTAGGGTTCACTAGCACGGTAATCTTTTAGTTGCGTTGATGTAATCAAACACAGTAAAGAACATATCCCTGTGGCAGTAACCAATTGAAGTTCCGCCAAGTGATAAAATAACTGGTACATTTACTTGTGTTCCAAGCTTTTGGGATGGGGCCACTAAAACCTTTTTCTCTGATAAGAATAACGATGACAGAATAAAAAGAAGTGTTCAACTGTTTCAATTTATTTGCACCAAATGCATTGCGGTGACGCCTTGAGTCGAGCTCGGTTAAGGTAATAATTTAGTTGTGGAACTGCACAGCGCAATCTGGTAAACGTGACTTCTAACTAGCGAGATACACACCACTGTTTATTCCAGCAATACCTCAAATGCTTGAAATCCGTGAATTTATCTAAAGTACCTTTTCCTCGTTGCAGACAAGCATTTCGAAACCTTAGCGCTGTCACGTAAGCCGTATCTGGCAAAACTGGGATTGTAGCCCCCCTCAGGGATACTTCTGCTAAAGAGCCCGCCGTTTTGTTCAAATATAAGCCGCGGTGGCCCGGCACCCACAGCAATTGCAGTTTTCTTATGTTTTTTTTTTGGTACTAAATGCCAAAACGTATTCATCAGCTCTGCATTTACTGCCGCAGAAAGTGCATTACATACTGATAACGAATCTGTAATGATAACTGTCAATGATTCGCTTGAGGGCAATTTGCATAGGGCAAGAACGATAGCCAATAATTCTGCAATGAATACAGGGGTGTAATCTGGGAGTCGAATCGAAAAAGACCAGTCCAAAGAAGGAGAGAAGATGCCAACCCCAGCCTTTTCTTTTGACACAGATTCATCAGTCGAAATGATATTGCTTATTTCTAGGTGAGCTAGATAATCTGCTAACTGATCATTTAAGTACCTATGTGCCAATTGTTTCGCGTTATGAGGGAATATATAATAAAATTGTATGCTAAGCATTGACTTTAGGTTGTGTATTGGACCAATATGTTTAATTTTTACATTCAGTTGCTGTAGTAGCGCTTGTGCAAATATTATTTGCGGGGTGTGTAGTCGCGACCAATGGGTTTCGAAAAATAAAGCTGGTTCTTGAATGAAAGTGTAAAATGAGAGTCTTTGGTGTGAACTGTATATCTTTAAGAATGCTTGCACAGTAATAATTTTAAACCTATTTATCAGAGAAGGTAGGTGAGCTTCCATGTACAACATGTTATTGGCAACAAATTTTTGTAGACCTAGACACAAACGCAACTCGTCTCTTTCCAGCAGTATTAGGGGTCTCATTTTATGAGCTGCACTGCTGAAAATAATACACATCCAAATTCCATGATGGGCCGCACATAATGTTTATATATCATTATTAGCACATCTGTTCTTTAACCCGCTTTACGGTTTGCGAGCTTCCGTAGCCACCCCATGGCCCATGTTGCCTTGGAGTACACATCATCAATGTGACTTCTCCAATTTAATGTGTCATTACATAGGATGCCCAAATATTTAAGGAAATTCGCCTGTGAAATGAGCTCATTACTGTACATTAACGAGATGTTGATAGGCTGCAGAAAAGAGAATGCAAGAAGCGCACGTTTCTTTACGTTCAGAGTCATATGAATATTTTTAAGCCATCTTTCTATCATATTGAGATAATCTTGTATGCTCTAGTATAGGGATTGAAGGTCGGTATTACTTGTAAAGAACGAAATATCGTCCGCGTACACATATAAATGAATATCCTTAGTTAATGGAATGGAGCTTAAGATGACGTTAAATAAAACTGGCGACAGGACAGCCCCCTGTGGTACGCCACGTGTATGCTTATATCTATTCGACGAGTACCCATCTTTGAAGCTGTAATATTCTCTCCCTCTTGTAATTGGGGAAGTGGTATTATTCCATCTGTTGTAATAAAATTTAATGCTCAACTCTATCGTACGCTTTAGCCAAATCTAGAGTAAGTAACGCATAGTATTCGCACCGACGCCGAGCTAGTTGTATTCGGCTCTCTAAATCAACATGCGCACACCATATTGAGCAACCGGATCTAAAACAAATTTGACTGGGGTTTATAATTGCGTTATTATCAATATATTTCTTTGCCCGGGCATTCAGAACTCTTTCAATTAGCTCAACCAGATTTGACGTGAGTGATATCGGCCTTACTTTGTCTAAGGCGAATCCTTTTTCCTGCTTTTTAAGAAGTGGAATCACTTTACACAGCTTCCATTCCGCAGGTATCCAAGCTTTTGTCAAAGGAAAATTCACCAGAATAAGTACTGCAGTTGGAGAAATCTCGAATATTACTTTTATTGTTGCATTTGTTACCCCGTCTGGTCCAGGTGCTGAAGGAGATAAGTGCCTTATTATCTCTGCCAGCTCATCTAAAGTAACCTCTTTAAGTCCTCTCCCGCCATTGGGTTCACAATGTGCAGTAGTATAGTTGACATAAATCTATCTTGGAGCCCTTTCGTGATATTTTCTACTAAATTAGAGAGTTCACGGGGGAAAGAACGGAAGAGTCAATATTTTCAGCGGGTGGTAACATCTTTTGAGATCTTAAAAATCTGAAGTGCGCATTTTTGTTTTTAGCCTTTGAAAGATAATCATGTCGTTTCATATTATAACCATCTTTTGCTGTACTCAGTGTGCGTTTGAAGTCTGCTGCTGCGAATTTATAATCACGCCAATTTTTCGGACATTCATTGACCAGCAGTGTTTTCCATGCAGCTTTCCGTTTCCTGTAGCTCCTCATGCACCCTTCAGTCCACCCCGGACTAAAAGAACCTCTTTTGGCCAAGTTTAATATAAAAGTTGCGTCTCTTACTGATCTTTCTAACACTGCACACAGACTCATAGCCCTAATGTCACCTTGAATGTCCTTGCGGCGATCAAAAGCAGCCCTTAAGTTTTTTCTAATTTTCTATAGCTGAGGAAAGAGCCGGCCTTTTCAGCGACAAGTGTTCTCGAAAAGTTCAGTACAAAACTAATAGGCAATGGTCACTGTTAGTTGCACAATCTAAAGTTTGCCACGAACATATATTTAGAGATGAGCATGAAAATGTCAAGTCAATTACAGATTTAGAGAGACCTTGGACAAAAGTAGCAGACTGCGAATTTCAACAAGATAAATTCTTGTCAATAGCCCATTCCCACAAGCATTTTCCGCTTAAATCTGTTTTAAAACCCCAAGCCACACGATGTGAATTGAAGTCTCCAGTGATTAATATATCCTTTCTGCAGGCAGAGAACATAACGTCGAGACTTCGTGTGTCTAGCACCCCGGCTGGAAAATATGCATTTACAAACGCACGAGCCATCCGTGGGAGACGCAGCGCGCGATGCTGAATTGGAGCATGCCAGTAATGATGGTGATGTCTAATCACTGACCTGAGTCAGTGATTAGATATAGATAGTCACTAATATATAGATAGATAGTCACTAGATATAGATAGATAGTCACGATAGATTAGATTAGATAGTCACTAATCACTGAGGTGGGATGGCAGAAACGCTAAAGAAATATCCCCAGCTTACTTGGGCCGTAGAAGTTGGTAATAAACAGGCTCACCAACCGAGGAGACAGGATATATTGGTCACTAGCACATGAAGTTTCGTCAACGTAAGTCTACTATAGGCATTATGCGTTTGAGGGCTTAAGGAACGATGTCAGCACCCTGCCGAGTGTCCTGAGTAAACTCAGTGTCCCGAGCACGTTGCGAAATTTTAAGAAAATACTAGGAATGTCAGAAGAAGGAAATGGGGGACATTTTGGGTCGATGGGTTCGATAACGCAGAAAATTAACTATTCCGGCAACGTTTGCATGTTGCAGACGGCGACGAAAAGGTAAGCGGCGATTGCCTACTGAGAAAACAGAGGGTACGTCAGCATTATTAAAAATACGTGATTTAACCAAGACATGTCAACACAGTAATCCAATTTAACCACCACTAAGCCGACGTGTTCATAGTTGGGCGAAAAAAAGAAGGCCAGGCCTGCGTGGAAGAAGTCGTATTTCTTTTTATTCTGTCGTCGCTGTTTTCTTAAAAGAAAACGATTTCTAGAAGCCCCATTTCAGTAGTTAGGAATAGCAGTAAATCTTTCCAGTAGTGTTGTCAATTAATTGCACTTCATTAGGTTTCTGCCACAAGGATGTCTGGTCTAGTGTGTTCAAATACGTCAGAGCAGGAAAAAGATTGCAGTGCATGTTATTTCATGTTTGTCTGTTCGTATTCTTAGTTTGAAATCCGTTGTTATTTCTGTCACAAAGCTCAGATTATCTGACCACTTGCTCAGTAACAGTATTCACTCATTCGACATTTTATTTTAAATCTAACTTGCAAGCTATGCTTTAGTTTCAAAGACTATTACTTCTAGCATCCTGCAACCCGGTTCTCGGCCCATCCCCCAGAGTGGGGGAGTGCCATCTATACGAGATAATTATCATCATGAAGTTACAGGAGCACTAGATTGCGAAGGAGCAGTGGTAATTCATTCAGCATCGGGCTCATGAACGAGAACACTTATGCCTCAGCGAAGTGTGGAAGAATAGCCACAATGGTATACTCGAGGACGACTTTCTGTGGCAATAAAGGGAAGGCTACGGAGGCAAAGTGGGCGTGTGCCACCACTCTAGAATATAGTGCCACGAATGCGTCCATGTTTTCCGCGTGAAAGTAATAAAAAAGAACAACACTATTTTGTAGTAGATGCTGTTTTATAAACAGACGCTGCACGCACAGAGTAGTTACAAAAATTTATTGTTGCTTTTGGAAGAGTCATTTCGTGTTTTTGAGCTTCTGAAAACATCGCACGTTTCACGTGCACTTCACAGTCAAAATGGCGTCTTCGTCTTTAGTTGAGCACACGTCGCCCTCCAGCTATTCCGACGACTCGCTGAAAGAGCTTGTGTCGAGTTTCTCTCACAAGTGGGCCTGTAAGCAGGCGTACAACATTGTGTGCAGTGGTATTACATGAACGCGGCTGTCATTCGAAACGCGCGCCGAAGCGGACTACATCGTAGAGGAGTACAGGAGCACTATAGCTCCGCCCACGTAGCCTTCCCTTCGTTGCCACAGAAAGTTGTCCCCGAGCATAGCAAGGCTAACATTGTCAAGATAATGACCCACCTAAAGTTATTCTGTCCTGTCTGTGCTAAATCTCTTAGCACGCATGGGCCACAGACATTGGGCGATTCACCACTACTCACTAATGTGGGTCCACTAAACGCGAAGACGTGATCCGCGGGCGAAAAAACGTATGCCACTGAGCAATTAGGCAAGTCTCCCTGCCCACTTATGGTCCACCAAAAATCAACACACGGACGGCAATCACATATTAAGATTTCTGGATAGGCATAACTAGTAATTGAGAAATAATACATAGAGAGCACTGGGGCTCTTGAGCTTCACTGCATGGTTAAGCTTGTGCGCGCAATGCTAGGGTGGTAGTTATTTTTTTTAGATGAGTGTGAATCCTACATAAATCTTCGGAACAAGCCATTAAGCACTGCTTAGAGTTTATGCACTTGTCAGCTTTAGTCTAATTGGCAGAAAGTAAGCACACTTGCTGATCAAGGTAAGAAATGAATATACGGAAGTCGCAATTACAACGCATTTATTGTTCCATTCAGGACTATTTTAGCGACGACCATATGCCATAGTATAAGCCCTTGTATGGCTATACTTTGCTTTGGTGGAATTCACTAAATAGTTGTACGAGGAAGATAAAATTGACAAAAATAGTTTAAATAAGGTGCGTAGTCGCAGTTCGGATTTCCCTGCCGGCCGGGCACGGTCTTCCTTTTCGACGAGCGGTTATCGCACGCAACGGCCGCCACCAACACACCTCTACGGTGAAGAACTGGCTGTTACCGGTTCAAACTTCCATCTGGAAGGAAAATAGGTTTAGCGTGATGGCATGCCTCAAACAAAACGAATGAATTGGAGGCAGAAAACTGTCGAAAAAACACAAGTATTCTGTGGCTGGATTCATGTGTGCGTCTTTAAAGGTCGTCTTTAGTAAAAAAACCATGACAGAACGGTCACTGCTTTGTGCGACAATGTGGGACTTCTTTCTTGAATCGACGGTGCTTTATAAAAGTATGCAGTCACTAAGGGTGAATGACTGGAGTGGAAAAGGGAATTCAGTGGACGTTTACACGATGGTTGTAGCTGTCGCATATGTTTCCGTGTTAGGACGTTTATCCGAAATCGCAAAACACCACATCACGCAAAACCCCACAGTAATACAACTCAGGGGCAGTGGAAAAGCTAGCTAACTAACCAACTAAGCGCAAAAACTTCCAAACATTTTACTTTGAAGTGGTGGGAAAGGGAAGAATTACTTGCGAAAGCGTACAAAGAGCTAATGCTGTAAATTTTCTAGGCTTACTGAAGAGGTCTGTTACATCGAAAATGCCAAGAGTGAAGAACTGATGGGTGCACAGGAATCACACCCAAGTTGACTGATTGTGGAAGTTGGTGCTTTAATTATACTTTGGTGTTTAGGTTACGCGCGAATGGCAAATGTCTGAGAGGATACGCGATATCTGTGGAAGTGGAAATAAATAATTATGGCTTTCGTCATTTTAAAATGCTCTGAAACAAATTTTACCGAATACCTTGGTGAAGCAGAAACATAAAAACACCGATGCTACGGCATAACGCGACGCCGCCACCTACCGCAGTTTTGCCTAGCAGCTAGTACCGATCGAAATCCCAAGAACAAAACAAAAATATTTATAAGTACTTCGGATAACGCACCCTCTTATTACGTTATATCGCTTAACCACAGCAGCGCACACGGTGAACATTTTTGAGATGGTGTTGTGTTGTAAAAACTCCTCTAAAAGCTGCTGAATTTCACATTCGGGAAAGTAAATCAAGACGGCTTTATCGAACCTACCTTCACGTCATGCCCGCTACCACTGTTTGTCCGGTTCGGTACTTAAACGTTTGGCATCACCGTCGCGTCGCAGCTCACCCGAGTCACCTTCACCCAGCCATCTCTCCAAGCTCAGACGGCCCGACGGCGCAAAGCTAAGCGGACGCCAGCTGGTTGTTGCGCATCGCCCTGGTACCAACCACCTGATCAGCTGGAAATGATTCTGATGGCTGAGCCTCCGCAGCCAGTAGAGTTGCACGGAGCTTC
Source organism: Rhipicephalus microplus (assembly GCF_043290135.1). Lineage (NCBI taxonomy): Eukaryota > Metazoa > Arthropoda > Arachnida > Ixodida > Ixodidae > Rhipicephalus > Rhipicephalus microplus. Next base: position 61,777,035 of record NC_134704.1, on the reverse strand, counting down.
TGGCGTGAAGCAGGCCCCTTGTTGCGCGCGGAAGCAGGCCAGCAGGTCCAATCCAGCTGGCATCAGGGGTGGCAGCCGCAGACAGATGTCGCGCCGGATCAGGCCGTGCCGTCTCAACCGCCGCTACGTCCCCCGCAATGATTTTGCTGGACGGCGCGTGCAGAAACCTTCCAGGTTTTGTCAAGCTCGACAAGACAGCAAGCTTCCGCGACCAAAACTTGCGGCTCCTCGGAGACAGGAGCAAGACTGCAAAACACGTCGGAGCTGAATGACACGAGAAGCTACTTCGCTGGTGAATTCCACATCTGAAACTCCACAAGTCGTGGGTGGAATCTTGCGAGAACATCAGAGGGCTTCTAGAATACGTGTTCAGTAGGAGACGCAGCACGAGCCATACGTGAGAGACGCAGCACACGTGTCTCTATTCGAACGAGACGGTAATGATGATGATTCTTACTTAGTGCCGGTGCGAGCGGTCTTTGGAGTATATGTGATGATGATGATTGTATTATAGGGATTATTGGCACCTACTTACTAATATCAATAAAGAATAAGAAAGAAAAAGAAAAACGTAAATAAAAATACAGCTGAAGCCAAAATAAATGTTATGCCTCGAAGAGTACTTGGTGAGCTTAAATTAGGTATTAAATCTGAATAAACAAATAATATATAGTAAACTTAAGAACTTAGATGATGTGCTGAGGATGAAAACAACTTTGAGAAATACCTTAGTGTATATAATATAATGTTGTTTCTGTACTTAAGAAGACGCTACTCACCAGGTGCGCTCGAGTTCATGGTGATGTTGAGCTAATGTAGCTCGCATTGATATATAGCCTGTCGGTATTTGTGGTCAAGTGTTATCAAGAAAATGTTATCTTCATCACGACGTACTTATCACATAGTCCATCTAGTGTCGCGTTTTTACGCAATATATATACGTATATACGGAACGGGCACGAATGTGATAGCACGCAAACAACAGATCTTCGTAGACCTTCATTAAAGGAGAGCTACTTAATCTGAAAGCCACTGCGGAAAGCGCCCATATCTATTATAGGTGAGCAGACCAACTCCGTGCAGTCGACATATTTAGATTAAACAGGGACACATGCATACATAAAGAAACACAAATAAATATACATAACAGGGACGCGGTGTTTAAAATTATCGACCTGTACCAAGAAGTATCTAAAACTGAGAAAATGAAACAGAACCACGAAGCATTGCAATATACCCGGTGGAAACAAAGCGCCCTGGAGCGAAGCTTAATAGCCGTTTCAAGCAGTTCAGACACTATAGCCAGGCGTTACGAGCATTTGACGGTGGTTTTAGGAAGGAGAAGATTCATGGCACCACTTCTCCGAAATCTGGGCCTGGAAATATACGAATCAGATGTCCTTTCCTTTGGGGCCTCTATTCTGCAGTTACATGGATGTTTTCTACGCCATAGAGGAATGTATCAGTCCACCTAAAGGAATATGTAGCTATGTTCCTGCCCTTTAAAATATTCAGATAGAAATATTTCGTACTTTAGTTTGTTATATTAGGTATTTCTAGCTTATACGAATAATATACTTAAGGAAATACTGAAAAAAATTTACCGAATGTTCGGCCGATCCCCTGCGTTCGGTATGAATCACGAGAGAAGTAGAAGAAAGAAAGAAAGAAGGAAAAAAAGGAATTGGCAGATGCCACGTACAGTGGGAATCGCTGATATGCGAAGCACGAATGGGGAAGTTTGATATGTCACTTCAAAATCAGCCCAACGTTACGAGACGGAGGTAAGTTATGCCGTACATGACTTCCATGTCATGATTATCATGTTTGGACGTTTCATTTACCTTCGCCATCTATTCAGCTCACCTGATACCAAATTTGGTATATGTGCAGCTATAGCGAAACAGCCGCGACCAGGCTATGAGCGTAGTATGTAGTCATGTTTTACATCACAAGAATATCATGATTATCATGTTTAGACAGGTCACATACCTTCGTTGTCCATTGACGTCCCGTAATACCAAACTTCGTATATGCGAAGCTAGCGAAACGGCAGCCAGCGCACGACGCCTGGCGGCAACCAGCACGAAGAGCGACATGTTGCATTTCGCGCCGACGACGTTACCTGAACAGCACCGCATCTGCTTAGCTTCGTGACGGAAGGACGCCGGGTGTGCTCGAATGAATGCAAAACTTTATTACAAATAGTTTTTTTCCGCTGAAGGTGGATTCCTCAGTCCAGGGCCCCTGTGGTCTTTGCCATCTTGCAAGCTCTGTCGATCAGCTTGAGCTGTTCTTCAGGCCTAGAGCAGGACAGCGCAGCCTCCCACTGCTCCGGTGTTGGTGTACAGTTTCTTGGCGCTAGCTGTGTGTGTCGGCAGGCCCATGTGACGTGGTAAAGTGTGGAGTGATCTCTGCATAGCGGGCATTTGTTGGTGTATATTCCCGGATAGATTTTAATCAGAAGGCTGAGAATGGGCGTGTTCGAATGGGCGTGCGTCAAAGCAACACAGCGCGGCGTGCGCAGGCAGATCGGCGCTTGGCGTGGCATCGCCGGCGTGACGCCACGAAACGAACGCCGGCGCGCACGTGCACCGGATCACGTCGAAGCGTTTTGGCGCCTCGAGTGTGGCACGTAGTCATGTTCTTACATGACACGCATCTCATGATTATTATTTTTACACCAGTCACACACCTTCACCGTCCGTTCACGTGACGTCAAACAAAATTTTTCATATGTGAAGCTAGTGAAGCACCCGCGAGCGCGTCATGAGTGTGCCATGTAGTCATGTTGTTACATGACACACATGTCATCATTATCATGTTTGAACGTGTCATTTACATATGTCATCCGTTCGCGTCATGTAATACCAAATTTGGTACTTGTGAAGCTAGCGAAATGGCCGCAAGCGCATAATGAGCGTAGCATGTAGTCATGTTATTACATGACACGCATCTCATGATTATCATGTGTGCATCAGTTGCATTATTTCGCCCTCCATTCACGTCCCGTAATACCAAATTTGATGTATTTGAAGCGAGCGAAACGACCGCGAGTGCATTGTGAGTGTGGTATGTAGACATGTGTTTACATGACATACGTCTCACGACTATCATGTTTGCAGCAGTCGTATACCTTCGACATTCATTCATGTCCCGTAATACCAAATTTGGTGTATGCGAAGCTAGGGAGACGGCCGCTCGCGTACCATGAGCGTGGCGCGTAGTCATGACTCATGACTTACATGACATGCATGTTATGATTTCCATGTTAGGGTCTGTCACTTGTGTTCCCCATGCAGTCATGGCCTCCCATGCCCATTGAGCAACATATCATGTGAACGAAAGCACCGCAAGAGCAGCAAGACCATGAAATGTAAATCATGACCTTTATGACATACTGTCATGATAGTTATGTTATGACTAGTCAATTATGCTCGTCATACAGCCACATTATGCGATACGAAATTTGGTATTGATACCATTAACGAAATGCCCATGGGAGCTAAATGTCGTAGGCGGCTATAGATAGATAGATAGATAGATAGATAGATAGATAGATAGATAGATAGATAGATAGATAGATAGATAGATAGATAGATAGATAGATAGATAGATAGATAGATAGATAGATAGATAGATAGATAGATAGATAGATAGATAGATAGATAGATAGATAGATAGATAGATAGATACGCTCAAAGTCGCCGAAGTTCGCTAAGAAGTGCTTCGCATTTAAAAGAAAGAACATGTGGACGCCGCCTGGCGCCACTCGGGATGAAGAAGAGCCACCATGTCGCCTGTAATGCTCCCATACAGCGTCTCATCAAAGTGATTATTTGTAACATATACACTGAACGGCCTATAAATTGAAATGACGTCACTCTGTATCTGACTTCCCTATCGGAAAAAAACGAATGGTGGGCATGGTGGAAACCACCACCCACCATTATAGTGGATTAATGTAGTGGGTGAATGGTGGGAAACACCCACCATGGCGCATGGTGGGTATGGTGGGTGCTGCAGTGCCGGCAACAGTTGAGCCCAAAATGACGTCAGAATCACCGTGACGAGCTGCCACAAAAAATAAAAAAGAATTCTATAAAAACGGTATAAAAAACACCTGTCCCGTAAAAAGAAAAAACAAGGCGCCATGGAGGATCGAACGTGCAACCTGCGGATTTCCATTCGAAGACGCTAACCACTGCGCCACACCAACATGACGGCGATTGCGTGTTAAATACTTAGTTGCCATTCAAACTTAAGGTTCAAGTTATGTTTGTCGTGTACACAACATAGACAAGATCTACACCTGCTACTAAAAATTGCACATTTATTAAACACAAGCAACTGCGCCCTGTAACGATTGCCACTATGTTATTGGCACTAGTGCTATTTTTTTTTTGCAATTCACAACTTCAAGGGAAAAAAAACCAAGTGGACTGCGGAGCAGCAACAGTTTACCGGCGAGTCTGCCAAGTTTAATATCCGTTTCGCGCTCGTTCTAAAGGGCGACATCTGCTCACGCTTTATGACGCTTCTAGGCTCATTTCATAGATACGCCCGCCTAATTTATTTGATTGAGTATTGGGATGCTTTTCGCGCAATGTAGAGGGCGGTCGCGCCAGCGCAACGCTGTAGCTCTTTCGCTAAAGCAACAACTACATAACGGCTTGGCCAAAACGAATGCAGTGTACCGGAAACATTACGCTATCATAATGGTTCACCAAGCACACGAATTGCCACGTCTGAGTTCTCGTACAAAAGCTAGAGAAGTGCCGGCGAGTGCGACCGGCGGCTGTCGGTGAGAAGACACTTAATTACGTTCTCTGGGAGTGCTTTAATCGCGTCACATCGATGTTTGTTGCTTCTTGAGCGAACACCATACACAATGAAAAATGCTTCATTTAGGTTAATTGATGCCATATGGCTGCGCTGCATTGTCATACTTAATCGTCGTAATCGTGTATTCTGAAACCCGGAAGCACGGATAGCACAATTGTACGGGCTCGATCAGTAGGCCTAACCTTTGGTGGAAATCATGATGGTAGAACATGTAGTGTACAGATCCCAGCTTGGTACACTATATAATTTGCCCGCAATTATAAGCCCACCCGTCATCTGGTTACTGCTTCCCAGCATTATCGCGATGGTGGGCAGAGCTTCTCAGCTTGGTACACCATGTGGCCCACCATAACAAGCAGCACCCATCATCTGCTTAGTGCTTCCCAGCATTATCGCAATGGTGGGAAGAGTTTCTCAGCTTGGTACACCATGTAGCCCACCATAATAAGCACCACCCACCATATGCTTAGGGCTTCCCAGCATTATCGCAATGGTAGGCAGAGTGTCCCATTATTGCCCACTATCTAGCCTCTGCTTTCCACCATCATTTCCACTTTACCCATCATCTGTACACCATACAACCCAGTATGTCCCGGCATAACCACCATATTTTCCACTACGTCCCACCATAGCCATCATAATTTCCACCATGCCCACTATTATTTCCACCATGCCCACTATTATTTCCACTACGCCCACCATGTTTTACAGTATCCACCATGGCAATTTTTCCAATAGGGTTGTTTAAACAAAGCGCCACACCCGACACTGTGTATTCACTCCCTACATAACTTGCTTTGTGTGATGCTCTATTCGATACATAAATAGGGGGCTCGCCGTTGCGTTGCGTTAACCACGATCTCCGAGTTCAGTGAGTTTGCGTAGATACGCATCCTCAAGCTTCGTACAGCGTTGCTGTTTCAAGAGGGCCGCAATCTATCTGGCACGAGCACAAAACTATCGCCATCGTGAACAGGCACGCACTTTCCTCGTCTTGTTTTTCGTGGTCGTCGTCTTCTTCATCGCCTTTTCAGCTCCGGGAACACGAGCAACGGGTTTCCGTCGCATGTCATGCCAAAACCTTGATGGGCGAGGAAACGAGTAGAGAGGGAAAGAAAAAAAAGAGAGTGCGAAAGATAGCGAAGAGTAAACATAGGAGAATAGTGAAATCCTTGATGGAAAAATTGATTCGGGAGGCTAGGTTAGAAACCGGATTTACCACTCGGCTCTCCAGACCTTGGTCCAGACAAACTTGCTGAGCCTTGTATAATATAGTGTAGTTTAGTATAGCGTAGTACAGTATAGCAAGGGGTGGGAAAGCGGAGTGAGGGTGAGTAGAACAGATGTTTGTGAGAAGGATGGAGAGAGTAATGTTCAGCCTAGATAGAAAGAGAAAGACAGGTATAGAGGGAATAAAAGGCTGAAGGAAAAAAAATCAGAGAAGGAATGATGATATCTGGAGTGGTACATCTCAAAACAACGATAATACTTCGACAGACGTCGTTGTCTCTATCTTCGGAAATTGGGACAATCTGCTGTACTTCAGAGTGCCATGCCATCCCACAGTACGCAGGCCTTTAGCATATCACCTCAATCAAAAGGCAACCGCCACGACCAGTATCTAAACCGCAACGTTTGGGTCAGCAGCAAAGCACAGTAACCACTATACCACCGCAGCCGACAATTTCCCCGCAGTCTATACGTCGGCGGCCGTTGGGACCTTTTCTGGTCGATGAGGCACATAATGTGTTTGCCTTAATACAAATATCTTTCCCCGCCACGGTGGTCTAGTGGCTAAGGTATTTGGCTGCTGACCCGCAGGTCGCGGGATCAAATCCGGGCTGTAGCGGCTGCATTTCCGATGGAGGCAGAAATGTTGTAGGCCCGCGTACTCAAATTTGGGTGCGCGTTAAAGAATCCAAGGTGGTCAAAATTTCTGGAGCCCTCCACTACGGCGCCTCTCATATTCAAATAGTGGTTTTGGGACGTTAAACCCCACAAATCAGTCAATCAATTAATACAAGTATCTTTGTCGGTTTAACGAATACGCCTTTAATAAGCACGCGTTACATAAACATTAGGGTAGAACTCATTTTGAAACTCATACGTAACGCTTAGGGCATTCTGTGCAGACTCGACTAAGTATACTCGGCTGCTGACCCGCATGTCATGTGATTGAATTCCGGGTCCAGCGGCTGCATTTTCGATGAAGGCAAAAATGCTGTAGGTCTGTGTGCCAAGATTCGGGTGCACGTTAACAACCCCAAGTGGTCGAAATGTCCGTAGTCCTCCAATACGGCGTCCCTAATAATCATACTTGGTGGTTTTGGGACGCTAAACCCTACATATAACTCAATAAATCGATGAAGTATACTGTTATGCTTCTAGGCAGTGTATGCATTGTACAACTAACGATAAAAAGAACAAGGATGAGGACAACAACGAAACGATAAGCAGCATTTATCTACTGATAGCATAAAGTGTGGATGACGGAGCAAGATGTAGGTACCGTCCCGTCATTCAGCGCTTCACGGTCACTTCAGAAAGTCGATGAGAGCGCCGTCTCTTGGCGGAGCAAGTTACTGCATAATAACAATAATCTGCAGTGATTCCTGAGGTGCAGAGCGTCGCTTTCAGTTGAGTACCTGCGCAGTGCTCAACTCAGTCAATTGAAGGACGGAATTCAAGACGAGGGGCGTTTGTGAATACGGGGGATAGTACAATTTGAAGTTGCGGACACATTTTTTTAAGGCTTCTCCTGCATTGTCCAGTTGTTACTTGCCATTCAGCATAGAGCTTTATACAACAATACCTATTACTATATTACTGTATTTAACTCTATGCCATCCAGTTACGTGGTCCGTCGATGCGTCCAGATTTAGGAAGTGTGTTCTATCCCTGCTTACCATGGCATTCTCACTTCATCACCGGATATTCAGCACCTTCACTTCTATTGGAGCAGGAAATCGTGTAAAACAAAAGAGACAGAGCTAGGAACGACGGGGATGTGATGTGAAAGTCGATATATCAGTCTATACATTCACAGAGCTCGTCTTCCAATATCTTCTTCAAGCTCGTTATTCAATGAGATAAAAACAATCGAACACTTATCAATACACCGCCGGTGTTTTTTCTCAATGAGAAAAAAGAACTGTCCAAATTATAATGTGGCAGCTTCGTCTGCCAGTTGGACTGTACGGTTGTCATGTGGGCTTCTATGCTGGGACATTCGGCAAGAATATATGATGTGGAGCAGAGAAATTTACCTACGAGTCAAATCGATTTGCTCGACATATCAACCGCTGATAGTGTTAAACTATTTGATGTGCATATTTATTGTGTTTCCTTTTTTTCTATCTATTTTCGTGCTTTTCCTTCTTTTCTCCCTCTTTCTCCTCGTACAATAAGAAGTCGCGCAACATCGTTAGACGAAAACGGTAACTATAAATGAGCCTTCTTCCTAATTGACACTGTAACCTCTACTGACACTTAACAAACGCCAGGCTTGGGGATCCACCCAACTTTTGGCCAATTCCTCTGAATGTATGTGACCAGTCATCCTCATATAATAGAGTATGTGCAAGCATTTGGCGCTTTACTTGTCTTTCTTTTTGCAATGGCGTATATATATCAACGCTCTTACGTTTTTTCTTTAGATTCCTTCAAATAACGACCTGGAGCATCACTGGCGCGTTTCCTCAAGCACATAACGTTCGGCGCATTCTTTAAAAGCTTTGCAGTTTTAAAGCTGGAAAAGTCGGAGAGCTTTATTCTCTGTCGCTTTGAGTGAAAAATCATGGTAATGAAAAAAAATAAATCCAATAGCAATTCCTATTTTGATGCAATGTGGCGATCACATTTAACGTTACATTTATCCAATGATATGGCGGAAACCTTCCGGCGTCGTTTGCGCTCGTACTTGTTCTGGCGAGCGCCACTACGTGTTATGCAGTCGGCACCGGACTTTTCAGTCGTTAGAGGGCCCCTTTAAGTCAAGGAGCTGAAGCGTGCTTTTACCATTGAGTTCCTTTATGTAAGCTTAACTACTAAATAAGCGACTTCTGGCGCCTGGTAGCGGACCCTGTTTTACACGCTCCAATCTAGAGACGGGGTGCGAGAGCTCACACTTGCTACAGTTTCCGGAAATATGACGTGCCACGCTGCACCACGTGGTATGGAAATGCCCACACAATCCACCTCTACAACGCAGAACAAAACACAAAAATGTAGGGTGGGAAGCAGCTCGGCCAAGCTCGGATGGGAGACCCAAGGGACCCTCGTGAGATGAGCCAGGACAGTGGCCCGTGCCAATGGGATACCGGACTATGGATCCGACTCACCAAACATTCCTTCCTTGGTCGCAAATAAATGTTTTATTCTCTCTCTCTCCCTCCTCCGATGAACTGCGTTGTCCTACCGCACTCGTTTGTACTACGGAAGCAGTACAACATTCTTCTCCATGTCACGTTATTGTGTCCACCCCCTCCCCTTCCCCCCCAAAATAAAAGCAGGCGGCGGAAATCGCCGTTAGGCTAAGTTCAGAAGGCGTCGCAATCATGTGCATTCGAGCGTGCTCGTTTGGCGTTCAGAGCACACTAATTTGACACGACGATTATTTATAATTTCGCGTGTGAACTAAAATATACCAGGGGTATTCAACTTTAGCTACCAATAAACCGACTCCTCTTCATACAACGTTTCATAGACTTTTTTACTTATATCCTGTTTCATACATCATGTGGAACGCTACGGGGGCCAGTGATATGTCTTTCAGCCGATGCGTTAGCACCAAAACAGAGTGCAGTGATAATACGGCTCGTATTAAGACTTCGTTTCATTCTTTAAACTCACCATTATTCAGTAGATGTTTGTTCTGGATCACTCATCATGAAATGAAATAGAATAAAAAAAACTATTTTAGTCCTGCAGGACGCTCTTATAACGTAGCGGGCGTCTCCGACGTATATAGGAACCGACAAGGAGTATCTGGCGGCCGCTTCGTGGGCCTGCTGGACGGCCCATTGCTGGGCAGCGAGAAGTGAGCTTCTGAGAGACCTCTCCCACTTGTTCCAGGTAGAGTTGGTAGGAGCGTTTCTACGCTCCCAGAGCATGTGTGCGAGTGTCACCGTGTGTCCACATGAGGGGCACACATCAATGCGTACCCCACACGTGGGGTATGCATCGGGATAGTAAACGTGAAGCTTTGCAAGGTTTTGGTACACGTGGGCAAGGCTTGGGTACGTCTGGGCACCCGGACGGCATGGACGGGGAACCAGGTAACAGTGAGGTGCTTCATGGTGCTAGTGTTCGCGTTGCGGAGGGTGCGTAAAGCCTGGTCAGAGATGACGCCTCGTTTGAAGGCTATGATGGCCGGTCTGCAGTCACTGTAGATACTTACTCCGCTACTTCGAGGTTTCGGGCAAGGATCGCGGCAGAGATAAGAATCTGCCGCGCGGATGATACCGCGACCGCGGTGAAGGCTCGGTTGTTGCGATAGGCAGCGGTGTGCACGAACGAGACGTCGTCAGCTTTCATGCCTATATGCGCTTGAAAATGGCGGTCTACCACTCAAGGTGCCTGCCTATGCTCGTTTTTTTTCTTTGAATTTTATTTGCGACCTTATTTCGCTTTATAAAGCGCAGGCTCGTGCTCGGATCGCAAGGGCGTTTACAACGACGAACGCCAAGCGTCAGATGCGCGAGGTTAAACATTTCGCTAACAGAACTAATACTTGCACAGCTTCCACATCGTTGAACTTATGCGTGAAGCATAGTTTAGTGCGAGAAACAAAAAAGAAGTCGCAGAGAGCCATCAAAGCAACTAAAAATTACTGTGCTAGTGAACCCTAACCCTTTCAGAACATTAGTTTAAAATTCGTAGTGATGTCTGTCAAAAACAAGAGATGGTTTGACCACTTGCTCAGCAAATATTTTTGTTTATTGGTATTATTATCTCTAAACTAATTTTTCAGATTGGTTTTAATTCTATTTAGTTTCATTTAGGTATCCTGCCGCCCGGTTCTTGGCCCACCCCCCTCTGTGGGTGAGCGCCATTCATCTTAGGTCACCAGCATCAGCATCAGCATCGCGAGCGCGTGCTGACATTTCCTACGGCCTCGTGCCTTGGAACAATGCCACGTATGCTGCGACTGCCATTCGGATCTCCGGCTCCAGTGGCATCTCTCTGTCATTCGATGACTCGCCAAGTTCAAACCCAAGGCTTTGCCCGGACAACTTCTTACGGAAGTCAATCGAGTCCAACACGTCATAGCGTCGCTCTCATCTCCAAAGAACCGCAAGTTTTGGTCGCGGAAGCCGCTGCCCGATGAGGTTCAAGGCCAATCGCCCCACCGAGAGGCACCTTCCGGGCCCGTCTGCGCCGCGGCCGTGATGCCCTCATCTCCACCTCGTGCCTAAGCGGGCGCTACTTCCAAGCCAAGCTTATGAAGGAGGTGAGGATGGAGGAGCCCTGCTTCCAGGCCCATCTGCACCGCAGCCGTGGTACCCTAATATCCACCTCGTGCCGAAGCGGCCGCAACTCCCCATGCCAGGCTTATGAAAGAGTTGAGGGTGGAAAAGCCTGCTTCACGGGATGGACCCGTGTCGATGTACCGGCAGCTAACGGTGAAGTGGCTGTGGTGTGCACGACATTGTCCTGGAACGGCATCCGGCGCCAGGGCAATCCCAGCCGGGCGCTTGCCGAGGAACAAGGTGGCGGGAGGTTCTTCAACGTAAAGCGGCGGCTCCTCGCCACAGCGACCACCGTGGTCGGCTGTGGTGGTGATGTCCGGCCTCCGAGCCTCCACTCGGCCCGATCGAGGGTGCTATCCAGATGCGAAGGTATGTGTACGAAGTGCCGCCTATTTGTTTTTCCGGCATTCATTCGCGTCACCTCGCCATTAAGCAGTGCCCCGGTTTTTCACTTCGCTTGTGTTCTCCACAGAATGTGTGCACTTTTCAAATTTGTGTAATAACACGAAAATAAAAGCGCGAGTTACGAAAATTTTTTCCAGAAGGAAGCTCACACTATCTGCAGCATCCTGTTGTTCGCTATCATATATGACTGGTGGTCTGGTGCCCCACAGCGCAATAGTCTTGACATTTCGTTGACCCCGAATTAGGCATCTCAATCGAACATCATTTTTTTCTATCAGAATATCGTTTCAATGGGCAAGAGCATAGAATGGTTAGCTATTGCGAAAGCAAATTGGAATATTTTTTTCGTTTGTTTTAAGCACGCGGTATAACTGTGCCATTGTGTCACAGTTCTATGCATTTGCACAATCTGACAAAAAATTAAAAAAAAACACTGTTTTGAGCAAAAACAGATGGTTCATGTCTCTTGTTTTGAGTATAATCTGTCACACTTACCTGGGAATTTTCTATTTTTAGATGGCGCGCGAATGAAAACATCGGAAGACGCGGAATAACGCATTCTGAAGAGCTCCGCGCCACAAGCGAAAACAGCGTGCAGAAGCAAAAACTACAACGAAATTTATTTCAGCTGTCGCGTTTTTCGAAGAAACGGACCGATGTGTGCAACCTGACTGTAATATAGTATTGTAATTAATTATTCTTAATGGAAATATAAATCGATTGAATTGTTGACGTGAGCGATCTTGTCACACTTATTTACAGCGAAAACGGTGAATTTCGGCGTATACGAGACCAAGCGGTGATCGCTTGTAAGCAGGCCATCTGGGAATGAGACGCAATCCATTCGCGTTAAACTTCACCCGTGGTTCTTTACTTTAAAAAAAATGGCAGCATATCCACAGACTGAATGATGGAGAGTGGGGAGAAGTATTCGTCCGTCCATGTGTCCGTCTGTGTGACCGTCCATGCGTCTGTTGCTGCGCCAGTCCCTGCGATCATTCATGCATCTGCTTCTGCGTCCGTTCATGCGTCCACCCATGCATCTGTCTGTGTGTCCGTTCGTCCATCTATTCAACACTACAAGTCCCACAATCTCGCATCTTTTTATCATATATTTCCCATATAGAAGCACCGCCATTCAGTGAACATTCAAAGGACTCAACGAGAGGTGGCACACGCGCACTTTCTTACGGCTTGCGCTTCGGGTCTACTTCCCACCTTCAACCACCTTGAGTTCATGGTATATACTAGTTCACTGTATTCATGGCACTGCGGCCCAATGCTCGCAAAACCTTTCTAAAACCAAGGAGGTTACCCCCAGCGAGTATAACGTAGCAGCCTTTTCCTGTCAGAAAGTGCTCAATGTACATGCCAGTGGCTGCTAATGTGAAATTAGAGACAGGAGGATTCAGCTTTTAATTTCTTACGGCTTGCGCTTCGTATCTGCTTCCCCCCTTTAACCACCTCGGATTCATTCATGGTATATACTAGTTCATTGTATTTATGGCCCTGCGGCTCAACGCTCGCTAAACCTTTCTAAAACTAAGGAGGTTACACCCAGCGAGTATAATGTAGGAACCCTTTCTTGTCTGATAGTGCTCAATGTACATGCCAATGGCTGCTAATGGGGATCGCAGCGTGCGCGTTGACTAAAAGCCGAATGCTCCTGTCTCCCATTCCCCATTAGCAGCCATTGGCATGTACATTGAGCACTATTTTTTATTGTTAAACAACGCACAGAAGAAATCTCTCACCGGCACCACCTTGGAGGTCAAATCTTATACCTATTTCGGGTATGTGCCACTGTTGGTTACGTACTACGAGGGACGCACAAGCCACGCCATAAGGAGCTTCGGCCCTAAAACGAAAGAAGAATGTTTCAATCAGAGTCACTGTTTTTCGAAAAAGAGAACATAGTACACGCGTCCACGTAAATTGATCATCTGGGTCGGGTGCAGATCAGTCCAAGGAAAGAATTAGTGTTGCGAAAGCTAGGCGTGGTGATCGGCAAGGGTTTAGAGCTCGCGTCCTTGCAATATTGTTTCGTGCGACTTCAAAATGCTGATTATCTCAGCTCTTAATGAACGAATTGAAATATTTCTTTACACGCGACGCTGATATCGGTGTCGCTCCTCCGCTCTCCTCGCTCGCTGCAGCTGCGTGCGCACCCCTCTCTCTCACGCGCCTGCCTTCTCTCTCAGTCTCTCTCGTCGAGAGCGGGTCGGGCGATGGATGTTTCGGAGGCAACGCTACCATCTGGATATAAGGCGCGTTACTGACACCGATATATATATATATACATATATATATATATATATATATATATATATATATATATATATATATATATATATATAGAGAGAGAGAGAGAGAGAGAGAGAGAGAGAGAAGACTGCGGACGCCGCCGATGGCGGTGGATGGTTTGGGGTCGCTTATAAAGTGTATGCACACTTAATATATATATATATATATATATATATATATATGTATGTATCTATATATATGTATGTATATCTGATCCCCTGATGAAGGGAGGTCCCCTCCCGAAACTGTTGGGAAATAAATATACTTATCCTTGTTGACAACGCTCCCGTTGTGCCATATCCCATACCTTCATGTCTGTATATATATATATATATATATATATATATATATATATATATATATATATATATATATATATATATATATATATATATATATATTCATATATATATATATATATATATATATATATATATATATATATATATATATATATATATATTGTGGAACGTGCGCGTCTGTGACTTACCGCCCGCAAAAGGTGTGGCATTAGCGTTGCCGCATGTGCGTGTGAGCGTGAGTTTGTTACTTGGGTGTTTGTCACACCTGTCCCGTTAATTAGGGAGGCGATCGCCGGGCTAATTCCAAGAGCCGAAGTATCGGCCCCCCGAGCCGCACCACGAAAGCGTGGACAATTTAGAAGTGGTCCTTATTGGTGCGCCAGCGGACGCCGGCTGTGGCCCAAAGAACAAGACAGAGCCGAGAGTTGATAAACAAACAAATTATATCCTCAATAATGGCAGATCGAAAATAATACACAAAAATGCACACTCCACAATAGTTACATACAATACGTCACCAATCAGACAACGTACTACACTGTACAATCAGCCACACTCAAAACAACTGACACAGACAACAATACGCACTACAATGCAGTCGCATGCATTGAACAACCAAGACACTTAAGGACTAAAGAGATAGAAAACCTATTCAGTCTAAAGTCCTTGGAACAAAAGTCTGAATGATACTCTTCCGAGAATCACTCACTCAAAGTCCAGCGTTGTTGTCGTTCCGTAGTTCTCGAAGTTTCTCTTCCAGGAAACCTCACGTCCTCAAATGGCCACTCTCCAAGCTTCAAACTTCTTCGCCGGAAATCCGTCGGCTTCACACACGCAGCTGTTGCCCGCGTCTTCGCTCGATAGCGGTAAACCCACGCTCTTGCCTGTAGCTCGAGCCGTCCCTACGGACCAAAACTTCGCCGACTACACGGCGGAATCTCTACGCACTCTGGCGCTCACTTCCGTCTCCTCCTGTTCTGTCACTACGGGCAGAACCTTCGCCGACTACACGGCGGAATCCCTACGCGCTCCGGCGTTAACTTCCGTCTCCTCCTGTTCTGTCACTACGGGCAGAACCTTCGCCGACTACACGGCGGAATTCCTACGCGCTCCGGCGCTAACTTCCGTCTCCTCCCGCTTTCTCGTCTCGGCTGCTCGGTTAAATACCTTGCGCGCGACTTTCCAGATGTTTCTCGTCATTTCGTCGGCGCGATACGCAGCGAAGGCTGGGGAGAGGCACGAGACGGTTCGACTGCCCTCTCCGGAGGAAGATTCACTCGGTCTGACCCCGCCTCCTTCGTTCTAGAAAAATCGCGGTCTTGCTGGGCCGCCGATGTGGGGTGAGGAGGATCGTCTGCGAAGCCGGGCTTCTGCGGGGAGAGCGCGCGCCCGGGAGCCCTGGATGTTGGCTTTCTCTTTTTTTTTCTTTTTACCTCGCGGCGTTTCTGCCGCCCGTTGTCGCAAGGATTTGGCGGCGCGCTCTTGTTTAGCGCTCGTTCTGTGACAGTGTTGCAACCACTGATCTCCATTAAAAAAATTCCCAAGCATTTCCCCGAGGGTGAACATGATTAAGTGCGAGTGCCCAGGGTGATTCTATGAGGGGGAGTAAAGTTAAAATTAGTTGACATTCGCCATGAGTTAACGTAAACTCCCACGTGTGATCACATTGCGATTACCGGGAACCATTAAACCCGCTCGAGAAGTCTTGGTGAGTTTACGCGTATATGTGAGAGAAAATCCGCCCTGTAATGATGTTTATGTCCGCGGCCCGCTTCGCCCGCTCGCGCTCGGCATCACGGGGCCTTCACCGCGCTGCCTTGTCTTCAACCGGTTGGACATCTTCAACGACGCGTGCAATGCTCGCATTCAATTGCGTTGTACACGTTGTTGGAGGTATCACAGTCGAGGTTGATGCCCGCGATGGATCCATACCTATGACGACTTGCCGATCACTGGCAAGTCCTGGCGCCGCGCAGCCACGGAGCGGAGGGCGGAGCGCGCGCAATCACGTGGTGTGTGACGTCGCTGCACCGTTGCTACAGACGCTAATCTCAGCTTCTTGCGCCGTTGCTAGGAGAGACGAGGAGACGGACCGTGGACGGCGGTTTCATGGTCGCTTATAAAGTGCGTTCGCACTCAAAAAGCTGGACGACGCATCCCTGCTCTCTAATGCGGGCACTTGTGAAGCCACCAGAAGGTCCCTACGCTTTCTAGGAAGCTGACGTCTTTTGGGTGTTTCAGGCTTATAATTGATATATTATTTGGAGGCAGTTGTGTTCATAGTTTTTGTTTTATTTTTGTATTATAAGAATTTGGCGGTCCTCCAACGGTACACAAAAAAGTGACAGGTGCCGTAGCGACGTCGTCCGAAATGACGGGGTGCTTTGATCTACAACTAGAGCACGCAACAAATGCTACGATTAGGCATCACTTGGAACGCCGACTAACGCTACACGCAAATTAACAGATGCCATAGCGACGCCGTTTGAATATGGCGCAGTGTTGTTAGTATTCTAGTTTACTATAGTTGTTACGTACAACGTTACAAAACTCGTTTTTCAGGTGAAAGCAAAAATTGTCACCGCAGGGGCAGGAGTGCAAAGGTATATCTTTTGTGATTGATCCGGAAAAAAAAAAACGTTGGGATGAGATCGTTTCGAAGGTGCGTTTTTGGAATCCTGGGGTCTCAACATGACTCTGCGAAATTATCCCCGCAAACTTCATTTCTTGTATACAGCACCCAGTTGTTTCCCTTTAAGTTACTGACCTTCTTCTCACATATTTGAGGCCTCGAGCGGGGAAAACAGCATATCAAAAAACGAAACACCTTCAAGGCGCCTCCATATATATATAAAAGGCGGTCAAATACCATAATTTACCCGCAGAATGCGTAAAAAGGAATACATATTTGAGGTACTTATGCGTAAAATGTCTTCGCAACGTCATTTCCGGTCAATTCGTAAAGTTAACAAGTCTCTACAGGCCAGCATTTCTTCTTCAAAAAAAAAAATGGCAGCATATCCACGGAGTGAATGATGAAGAGTGGGGCGAAGCATCCGTCTGTTCATTCGTTCTTCCTTCCGTCCGTCCATGCGTGTGTCTGTGTGGCTGCTTGTGCGTCCATCCGCCCGTCCGTGCGTGCGTCTGTTCGTGTGTCTGCACGTCCATCTGTGCATCCGTTCCTGCGTTCGTCCATGCATCCGCTTTTGCGTCCGTCCATGCGTTAATCCGTCCGTGTAGCCATCCATGCGTCCGTCCATGCATCCGCTTTTGCGTCAGTCCATGCGTTAATCCGTCCGTGTAGCCATTCATGCGTCCGTCCATGCATCTGTCTGTGTGTCTGTTCGTCCACCTATTCAACACTCCAAGTACCATAATCTCGCATCTTTCTTTTTATTGATATCAGATATAAGGAGATGGCGCACCATTATGGCGCCGGCTACTTCTTAACCGTTGAGTGAAACATGAACACGTATCTTGAAGCAAAACATGCAAAGCAGTGCATGGATAATAGAAAAACTCGGGCACAGATATGCAAAGACACACTTTTACGCACATATTAAAACATAATGGTAAGACTCTGCATCTTTTCATCATATATTCCTCATATAGAAGCACCGCTATCCAGCGGACATTCCAAGGACTGAACGAGAGGAGGCACATGCACAGTTTCTTACGGCTTGCGCTTAGTGTCTATTTCCCACCTTTAACCACCTCGAGTTCATTGTATATGCTAGTTTACTGTATTCATGGCACTGCGGCTCAACGCTCGCTAAACCTCTCTAAAACCAAAGAGGTTACGCCCAGCGAGTATAATGTAGCAACCCTGTCTTGTCAGATAGTGCTAAATGTACATGCCAATGGCTGCTAAGGTGGAATGAGGGACAGGAGAATTCGGCTTTTAGTTAACGCGCACACTGCGAATTTTTTATTGTTCAACAACGCAGAGAAAAAATCTCCCACCGGCACCACATTGGAGGTCAAAATGTAAGACAGGTTACACACTACTACTACGACTACGAGAGACGAACGGGTGCCGCTATAAGGAGCTTCACCCATAAAAACGGGAAACGTCTTCTCGCTCGCAGCAGACGACTGTTCATGGCGGTGGCTTCCGGGACACCAAGGACGTCTTCCGGTGCCTTTAACCTTAAGCACGCGCTCGATGCGCCATCCCGCTCCCCCTTGTAGAGATAGTGGTCGCAACGTGATAATCTTGGTGATCATTTGCGATGTGCGCTGTGTCGTGCACCCATGCATGCGACTGTTGTAAGTGCGGGTGAGGTGTGAGAAGAAAGCAAGCGAGAGGACCTAAAAAAACTAGGTGGGGAAAATTTGCATCGGCATATGCGTTAAAAAGCGAATTGTGGTCATTGTGTATGTGTGTGATTATTTTCACGCGTCCAATTTACACAGCTGCGTCATTTCACCGGAGTTTCTCGCCACCGGCTCATAATTACGTGCCAGATTGAAGTGTATGTTGCGTAAGCGCTAGTTAATTTCCTCCTCCTCGAGTAGCTTCAACAATAGCTAAGGAGGGAAGATGTTCCAGGTTCGGAATGGGTCCCCTCAATGACTCGAGTGCACGGTGGCAGCGCGAAGGAAGAGCCGTAGTCCAGTGAAGAGGCGCTTTATTGCAGCTTCAGGCGACTGCCCGAGTCCAAGCCCGAACCTCCGCTTGTGAACCGTGAGAACGAAGGATTCTCCTTTCTTTCCCGCGCTTGGGTCTTCCGCGTTCGCCTTCGCGGAACCGATCAGCTTCCTTAGTTAACGGGTCGGGAACTGGCTATGCGCTCTACATTAGCCGCATTAATTGCTCTGCACCCAACACACTGGTAATTGGTGCCTCATACTAACTGCGCTTGTCTCACGTTCGGAGTACAAACGCCTTGCATAAAAAAGGCCGCGCGAGGTTCTTCAAACCGGGAAATGACGCGAGCTATGTACTATCGCTGCATCTATCGTTATCCACGCAGCGATCACAGTCAATCATGATCAGTTACAACTATCGTGATCGTCACTGAAGTGACGCCGCTGAAGCTATTGTGGAGCGAAAAAAAAACAGAAACAATTTCGTTTTTGAAGCATTCTATCAACCCTGAAGATATC
The DNA here is from genome assembly GCF_043290135.1 of Rhipicephalus microplus. Taxonomy (NCBI): domain Eukaryota; kingdom Metazoa; phylum Arthropoda; class Arachnida; order Ixodida; family Ixodidae; genus Rhipicephalus; species Rhipicephalus microplus. The sequence continues at coordinate 61,757,600 of NC_134704.1, read as the reverse complement.
ATATTAGGAAGGTCACGGGATTGAATCCCGGCTGTGGCGGCTTCATTCCCGATGGAGGCGGAAATGCTGTAGACCCGTGTGCTCAGATTCGGGTGCACGTTAAGGAGCCCCAGGTAACCGAAATTTCCAGAGCCCTCCACTATGGCGTTTCTCATAATCATATGGTGGTTTCATGACGTTAAACCCCGCATATCAATCATCAATCACATTAGGAAGTCTTATTTTCTATATATTTTCCATTTTGCCTGCATTGCATGCATGTATCACGCATAGAGAAAACTTACTTATAATAAATTAGAGTCCCACGAAAGAAAAGATGGATGCATTGCAATCCCCTGTAAAAGCAAAGTCTGGCACGCAATTCATTCGCATTCCCCGGGGAGAGTGAACCCCCTTGCCTGCACAGACACACCTTCGCACAGACACGTTCATTGAAGGTAGGGCCCCTGTTGCAGAACAGCTGGGCCCCGCTTTGAAAAAAGTTGAATATTCAAGGGCATACGGGGTGATGGCAACACCATGGAATTCAAGTTGTCGAAGCAGTAAATAAAAAAAAACTTCACTTACCAGCTTTTATAGTCACCGCCACTTTCGCCGCGTACATCGCCTTGGCCATTAACTTCACGACAACGTATGCACTGTTAGGCACAATGTGTGCTACACGCTTTTATTTCGATGAAACAATGCATCGAATGAAACATTGAGATTTACCTCAAACTTGATGCCAAGCACGGCGACGCGAAACGCACATTTGGTATTTAAGGCAGCACAAGAATCGAAATTCGCGAAGTGAACCTCAGATCGCCTCTCCCTTCTTCGCTTTGAGCCATAGTTGTTAGAGTTACAGAAGACAGCGAAAAAACCTGGAAGCAAATGTTTCTTAAAAAATTGCAAACCACATAAGCTAATGTGATTATTGTCCCTGCTTCATCTTGTGAAATCGCGAAAGAACAATTTCTTAATTTCAAATATTACTACTACTACTACTACTACTACTACGTTAAATGTGTTTATTACAACTTTAGGTTCCACGCAGATACATCGCCTTCGAGAGACGTGCATTCCTTCTTCGTGGACTCCGTGATGAGTACAGTGGGGTGAGTGATTTAAACAACAGATATATTGCCAAGCTGACGTGGTAGTGCATGCCTTTTCAAGTAAGCTTATCGAGCTTCAGATTCGTTATTTCAACATCAATCAAGTATTGTAAGGTAATCGATGTATGCGCGATAATTATGGGCACTGTTCGGGAACAACTTCTTTTGTAGCGTGCAGGCATGGAAAAATAAGGGCAATGAGGCCTCGTGGGAGGAGCCCATGTTTATTCTTCGGTTGTCACCGACTATATTTGCACAGCTTCCACCACATCGCACCCATGCGTGAAGCAATGTTTAGTGCGAGAAAAAGAAAAAAGAAGTCGCAGAGAGCAGAAGTCAGTGGAGATGCTGATGATATTGAACTTCTCATGGCACACAGATACATATGTGCTTTATATCAAAATCTACAGAGATATGTGAATATGCTGAAGAGATGGCTAGATGCAGTCTGCATGACCTAGATGTAAATAAGAGTGCAGTATTGATATTCCCGTTATGAGATTTCATCTCAATTTCAATGTGTTATAAACAAGAGCCCATTGCGCAAATGGAATCTCCTAAATATTTAGGAGTAATTTATAATGCCAACCTAAACTGGACTCTCCACATAGAAAGCATGCCATCTACAGCCCAACGCGCCTTAGGAATTTTTCGTTGACTGAGCAGCCGTTGATATGGTCTAAGCAGAAGCACAATCTGATGATATATAAAATGCATGTGCGACCAATGCTAGAATAAGGGCGCGTATTGTTCTAAGGTGACCCTGCTTACAAAATAAAGCCTCTGGTTATGTTTGAACGAGAAGCCTTCATATTGTGTCTAGGACTTCCTGGGTTTTTAACAAACAATGTTTTGTATCAGGAAACGCGATTACCTACATTGCCTTGCCGTTTTCGTATCCTAACGGTTCAGACGTTTCTGAAATGTTTTAGCTGCGTGCCAAGACGATCAAAGTATGCTTTTATAAATGACCCAGACACCTTTTTTCTTACCCATTGGCCATGGTTTCGAACACCTCAGATTGCTTCTGTCTAGAAACAACTAGAAAGGACAATTGTAAAAGTTTGAGATGTGATTGTGGCGCAGGTTACAAATCAAAATCTTAAGATAATATTCGATGAGATTTTGCCCTCTAAGCCGAAAAAACAATCTTATAGGGTCTTAAATAGCCGACTGCAGGATTCTCTTGCACACACAGAGACGAATAATATTATACCCACAGATGCTTCAGCAATGGGTGAAAAGACAAGTGTAGGTACATAGTCCCATTCGCTTGACTGGTATTTTTCATTAAGATTACCGGATTTCAATCCAGTTTTTGAAGCTCAACTGTTGGCAACAGTTCTACCGCTGCAAAAGCAACCTTTAAATGCCGATAACGCGATGATAATCACGGATTCGCTGTCAGTATGTACACCGATTATGGCGTAAACAAAATCGATGGCCTCAAAGATGCTCCGTATGCTAGTCCCTCCTCAGCTGCAGCTACTCAAATTAGTATGGTTACCTGGTCATTGAGGCTTAGAGGTAAATGAAATCGCCGACTCTCAGGCACGAGGAGCATAGGAAGGACCAGTACTATCATTCCTTCCCGAAGTGGCCACTATAACTGCGACAAGATACAGAAAACTTGCGCTTCCGGCAGACGCTATGGAAGCAATAATGTCAACACCAAAATTTACTCACTTAAGATTTCCGTGGAAAGTTCATTGGCGTCCTAGAAGACAGTTAAAAACCATAATAACCAAATTTTGATGTCGTGTTCCCCCGTTAAATTTCTATTCACATAGGGCTGGTCTGGCGATATCACTGCTATGCAAGTTTTGTTCAGAATCAGAAACAATAGATCACAACTTTTTCTCATATCGCCGATAAAAATTGCTCAGGAAAACACTCTTAGTCCTCCCATTCGCTTGCCTGGGGCTGAACTTCACAATAGAAAATATACTTTCCTTCGGTGCTTCCAATCTGGGCTTCAGCCACGAAGACGTTTTCTATGCAGTTTGCAAGTACCTCAATGAAAGTAAAAAAAAGTAAGCTTTTATTTGCGTAAATATTATACCTGATAAAAGTTTCCAACATAGACAGGTGCTTTGTTTAACCCTCTGATTCCTATTCATGGTAATGAATGATTGTCTGATCTGAACGAGCGACAAACAACTATTGCACTCCTTTTATTCTGCAAAGGGTGTCTTTTCTTTTTTCTTTCTTTTTTCTCTTGTGGGTACTTTCGATATTGAATAAAAAAATCTTACTGAATTAACTCATCGATTCTTGGCCGATCCCCCTGAGTGGGTACGAGCCATGGCTGTGGAATCATCATCATCACCAACACGAGCGCGTGCTGACGTTTCTTCTTGCCTCGAGCCTTGGTACAATACCACGTATGCTGCGGCTGCCATGCGGATCACCGACTCCAGTGGCATCTCTCTGTAATTCGATGACTCGCCAATTTCGAACCCAAGGCTTGGCTTGGGCAACTTCTTACGGACGTCATTCGAGTGTATCACGTCACAGCGCCGCTCTCATCTCCGAGGAGCCGCAAGTTTTGGTCGCGGAAGCCGCTTGCAGACGAGGGTCAAGGCCAATCGCCCAACCCAGAGGCACCTTCCGGACTTGTCTGCGCCGCGGCCATGATGCCCTCATCTCCGCCTCGTACCTCAGCGGCCGCAACTCCCGAGGGCAGGCGTATGGTGGCGGTGAGGATGGAGAAGCCCAGTTTCCGGACTTGTCTGCACCGCCTCTGTGATGCACTCATCTCCAACTCGTGCCTCAGCGGCCGCAACTCCCGAGGGAAGGCTTATGGTGGCGGTGAGGATGGAGAAGCCCAGCTTCCGGTCTCGTCTGCGCCGCGGCCGTGATGCCTTCATCTCCACCTCGTGCCTCAACGGCCGCAACTTCCGCTGGTAGGCTTATGGAGGAGGAGGAGCCCAGCTTCTGGACTTGTATGCGCCGAGGCCGTGATGCCCTCATCTCCGCCTCGTGACTGAGCGGCCGCAACTCCCGAGGGCAGGCTTATGGTGGCGGTGAGGATGGAGAAGCCCAGTTTCCGGACTTGTCTGCACCGCCTCTGTGATGCCCTCATCTCCACCTCGTGCCTCAGCGACCGCAACTCCCGAGGGAAGGCTTATGGTGGCGGTGAGGATGGAGAAGCCCAGCTTGCGGGCTCGTCGGCGCCGCGGCCGTTATGCCCTCATCTCCACCTCATGCCTCAGCGGCCACAACTCCCGCGGCCAGGCTTATGAAGGAGGTGAGGATGGATAAGCCTGCTTCATAGGATGGACCCGTGTCAATGTACCGGTGCACATGGCTAGCGGTGAGGCGGCAGTGGTGTGCTCGACTTGGTCCTGGAACGTCTGCCGGTGCTAGGGCAATACCAGCCTGGCACTTGCCGAGTAACAAGGTGGCGGGAAGTTCTTCAACGCCAAGCGACGGCTTTTCACCACAGCGACCGTCGTGGTCAGCTGTGATGATGATGGCCGGCCTCCGAGCCTCCACTCGGCCCGACTGAGAGTACTATCCAAATGCGAAGGTATGTGTACGAACTGTCACCTATTTATTTTTACGGCACTCATTCGCGACACCTCGACATAAAGCAGTGCTTTGGTTTTTAACTGCGCTTGTGTTCTCCACGAAATGTGTGCACTTTTCGAATTTGTGTAAAGACAAGCACACAAAATTGCGGATTACAAAATTTGTTTCGAGAAGGAAGCTCGCATTATCTGCAGCATCCTGGTGTTCACTATCATATACGACTGGTAGTTTGGCGCCCCACAGTGCAATATTCTTAACGTTTCGTTGACCTCGAATTAGGCATCTCAATCGAATTGAATTTTTTTCTATCAGAATATAGTTTTAATTGTTCAAAGCATCGAAGGGTTATCTATTGCGAAATCACATTGGAATGTTTTTTTCCTTTGCTTTTAGCACGCGGTGTAACTGTATCATTGTGTCGCAGTTCTATGCTTTTGAACAATGTGGCAAAAAAATGAAAATGAAAAAAAATGTTTTCAGCAAAAACAGATGGTCTATGTGCTTTTTTTGAGTATTCTGTCACACTTACCTGACGCTTTTTATTTTCAGATGACGTGCATATGAAGACATTAGAAGGAGCGGAATAACGCATCCTGAAGAGCTACGCCACAAGCGCAAACACATTTTCAAAGCAACAACTACCACGAATTTTGTTGGAGCTGTCGCGTTTTTCGAAGAAACGGTCCGATGTGTGTGACCTGATTCTATTATTGTACTGTAAATAATAATACTTAACGGAAATATAAATCTATTGCTTTGTTTACGTGAGCGATTCTGTCAGTCATTAACAGTGAATACGGTAAATTTCGACGCATACGAAACCAAGCGGCGAGCGCTTGTAAGCAGGCCATCTTGGCATGAAACGCAATCCATTCGCGGTAAACTTCCCCCGTGGTTCTAAACGTTCCAAAGAAAATCGAAAGAAGAATGTTATGATCAGAGTTATTCTAGTTCTGAAAAGAAATTTTACAGGCGTCCGCGTTATTTGCAAGGAAGGAATTTGTGTTGTGAAGACTACGCGGGGCGAGCGGCAACGGTTTCGAGCTCGCGTCTTTGCACCATGGTTTCGTGCCGCTTCACAATGTTGGTTCTATCGGCTCTCAATGAACCGATTGAAATATTTGTTGTGGAATGATGATCTTCATCGGACACCCAACAACTACTTGCGTTTTACTAAAGTTTTAGGGGCGAAGCTCCTTATGGCGTGGCTTGGGCGTCCCTCGTATGTAACCACCAGTGGCAAATACCCGAAATAGGTATAACACTTGACCTCCAAGGCGGTGCCAGTGAGAGATTTCTTCTGTGCGTTGTTTACCAATAAAAAATAGTGCTCAATGTACATGCCATTGGCTGCTAATGGGGAATGAGAGACATGAGCATTCGGCTTTTAGTCAACGCGCACGCTGAGATCCCCATTAGGAGCCTTTGGCATGTACATTGAGCACTATCGGACAAGAAAGGGATGCTACATTATACTCGCTGGGTGTAACCTCCTTAGCTTTAGAAAGGTTCAGCGAGCGTTGAGCCACAGTGCCATGAATACAATGAACTTGTATATACCATGAATGAACTCAAGGTGGTTAAAAATGAGAAGTAGATACGAAGCGCAAGCCGTAAGAAAGTAAAAGCCGAATTCTCCTGTCTCTCATTTCTCATTAGCAGCCATTGGCATGTAAATTGAGCCCTATCTGACAGGGAAAGGTTGCTACATTATACTCGCTGGGCGTAACCTCCTTGGTTTTCGGAAGGTTTAGCGAGCGTTTAATTGCAGTGCCATGAATACAGTGAACTAGAATATACCATGAACTCGAGGTGGTTAAAGGTGGGAAGTGGACCCAAAGCGCAGGCCGTAAGAAAGTGTGCGTGTGCCACCTCTTGTTTAGTCCTTGGAATGTCCGCTGGATGGCGGTGCTTCTATATGGGGAATATATGATAAAAAGATGCGAGATGGTGGGACTTGGAGTGTTGAATAGATGAACGAACGGACACACAAACAGATGCATGGATGGACGCATGAACAGACGCAGGGGCGGATGCATGAAAGAACGCAGGGACGGGTGCACAAACAGACGCATGGACGGAACCCAGACGGACGCATGGACGGACGAATGCTTCGCCCCTCTCTCCATCATTCACTCCGTGGATATGCTGCCATTTTTTTACGCTAGATGGGCGTTGTTATGCCTACGAGTCCACAGCGAACGGCCGTGCTTCTGAAAAAGGCTATCTGTGTCAAGGCCAGCCACGAGCCCGCCTGACGCGATCAACAACTCAACGGCGTCAGCACGCCACGGCGCCTTTCTGTCGGCGCCTTCCTGTCGCCCATGTGCAGTGAGTCAGCGCAGGTGCAAGCGAGCCCGTCGAGTAAACAACGGACGTCTTCATGTCTGGGGGTCTGACGCAGTGCGCGGCGACCCCATTGGAGGAGTCTGCCCTGCAACCAGCGGCGCTTCTGGTTGGACATTTGAGTTGGAACCGGTGCATATAAAAGAAGCCCTGCGGCGCGTCGCGATCGGCGGTCCTAGGGAAAGCTGACATGTGTGTCAGAGCGGACCCGTTTGAGAGCAGACCTATGTGTTAGAGAGGAGAGCTCGGCTTTTCGAGTCTCTGTCGGCCCCGTGCCGAATTTGTAACGCCTCTGTATATATGCTGTACATAAACCTTGTTTAAACTCACCGTCGTCTCGTCCGCTCGTCTTATCAGCTCTGCGCAGAAGCAGTCGCGAGCTGAGAAACATACGCTTCCCGGCGGAGTTGGAAGCAGTGGCGCCTTCGGGACCGTGTTGGCGTCGCCGTCTTTCATAAACAGTGGTTGCAGCGGTGAGATTTCGAGGCGCCCTTCGTAACGTCGTCGGAGGCGCGTTTCGCAACAGTGGTGGCAGCGGTGGGATCGGCCGGCGTCAGCGACATCGATGCGGTGAGTGCCTGATGTTTTCCCCTCAGTTCACCAGACTACTCTAGCACAGGTTGTAGTAGTCTAGAGAAGGGCTGTGTGAAGCATTGAAGTGAGCTTTGATCGTTTCAAGCCTAGTCGAAGCGCTTTGAAACCAAAGTTAATGCAGAGGGGTAAACACGGGAGTGCGAAAAATTGCTTGCGCGTCTTGCTAGTAGGTTTATAGTGGGTACGGCAAGTAGATTCTTAACAGGGGCAAACAGCAAGAGGCTAGTGTGAACGATGGAGAACCTTAAAGCGAAGGAACTCATCGAAATTTCTGAGGAAATCGGCATTACTTTGGGCCGTGCGAAACGAAAGCAAGCGATCCTTGAGATCATGAAGCATGAGGGAGTGTCGGCTGAGGAAGTCGATGAGGCCTGGGTGGATATCAAAGCCCGCCGCGAAGAGGCTGAAAGGCGAGAAGCTCGCGAACGTGAGGAGGCTGAAAGGCGAGAAGCTCGCGAACGTGAGGAGGCTGAAAGGCGCGAAGCTCGCGAAGAAGCTGAAAGGCGCGAACGTCGCGAGGAGGCCGAGAGACAGGAGCGCCTCGAGTTGAAACGAATAGAATTGGCAATCCTACAGTGTTCGCAGGCGCCTAGCGTGGCTTCTCCGACGATTCAGGTCAGCGGTTTTAGAATTCGGGACCAACTGCCACCGTTCGTAGTAGGCGAGGACATGGCGAAGTATCTCGTCAAGTTTGAACACGTCTGTGAGCGAAACGCTTTGGAGCGGTCTCTTTGGGCGCAGAACCTGTTAGCTCTTCTTCCCGGCGAAGTGTCCGACGCGATAACTTGCTTGTCGAGGGAAGCGTTTGAGAGCTATGACGAGGTTAAGGAAGTGCTTTTAAGACGTTATAAGTTGTCACCCGAGGCTTTCAGGCAAAGGTTCCGGTATGCTGAAAAGGGGAATGAGTCACACGTTGACTTCGCGTTTCGTCTTAAGGCCGATTTAATTGAATGGCTCAAGGGCGAAGGTGTTTATGACGACCGCGATAGAGTGGTGGAATGCGTTGCATTGGAGCAATTCTACCGCTGCATCGAGGAGGATGTCAAACTTTGGCTGCAGGGCAAAATTGGTGAAGTACAGCTAAACAAGGCAGCAGAGTTAGCTGAGGAGTATTATACTCGCCGAAATTTGCATAGCAGGGCAGTGCGCGTTGAAAAGGATGAAAAGAAGGAGGGCTTTTCAAGGAAACCTGATCAACGGAAACCCGTTCCGCACCGTAATTTCAAGAAGGACCCGTCTCTTACGAAGGACAGTGTAGGGGAAGGGCAAACAGAAGCGGAGAAATCGAGTGAGGTTTCTACCACACAGGCATTTGAATCGGAAAACAAACGGAAGCCGCTAATCTGCTACAACTGCAAAAAGGAAAGACACATCGCGAGAAACTGTCAGGAAAAGTTTGCCTTCGCAACAATCCGAGAATCAGAAAAAAACATGCGGTTGTTGGAGCCGTATCTCCAAGAAATTAGGGTGAATGAGAAAACGTGCCGAGCACTTAGAGACTCAGCGGCAACCATGGACGTTGTCCATCCTTCATTGGTGTCTCCGGATGACTTTACAGGAGAATGTGCGTGGATCAGGCAAGTCGCCGAGGAGCAGAGTGTTCGCTTACCAATCGCCACCGTTGTCATTGAAGGCCCGTTCGGTAAGCTTCGCACCGAAGCGGCTGTGTCTGCCGCGCTAAATGATCGTTTTCCCTATCTTTTCTCCAACAACTCAGAGCAGCTTCTCAAAGAGCAGGGCAAATCGTTCTTCCCCAACTTAGCGTGCATGGCCCTCACGCGATCGCAAGCGTGGAAGCTATCGCGGCAGCTTGATCCGGTTTAATGCTCTGAACTCTCAAGTGACCTTGTCGGCGGGTCGACGGAACCCCAGAAAGGAAATTTGCCGCTTGAGTTATGTGAGCGGTCACGCGAGCGGCCCGTCGCGGAAGCGGCCGGCGAGGTATGCGTAGGGGGAGACGACATGGCGCCATTGAGTCAGAGCGAGAGGGTTGCAACGCTCTCGCCTGTAGCGGAAAGTTGGAGCGAGCTGCCGAGAGTTGATCGAGAGACGCTCATTCGAGAGCAGCGTGAGGACCTCTCGATTGAAGCACTAGTGGAAAGCCACAAAAAAGCTTCACAAGTGCTGTCGAAGGAGCACTACGAGAAATCGGTGAAGAAGCGCGCTTTTGAAGTAGGAAGTCAGGTATTGCTGCTGCGGCCGTCCAAAAAGAACAAGCTTGAGGTTCATCGGGAAGGGCCCGCAAAAGTAGTATCGACGCTTTCTGATACCAATTGTGAAGTTCAATTAGGAAGGTGGCCAAACAAAATTTACAACTTTATGAAACCCAAAGTTCAACATCAAACGGTCGTAAATCAGCTGTTGAATGCTTCAGAGGAAGAGGAGCAGAAATTTTTAGTTCTAGTGATATATTCGAAGGGGATCGAAAATAATCTGGGAGCAGATAAACCTAGAGCCTATGTTAAGTGAAGTCCGGAAGGAGGACCTGAGAAAGATTGTTTCCGAGTTAGGAGACGTGTTTTCGGACCGCCCCGGAAACACGAGGGTGATCGAACACGATATCGAGCTAAGCGGTGAGGAGTCAATCCGTAGCAAGCCGTATCGTTGTTCCCCTGTGCAACTTCGCAAATGTGAGCCGCTCTTGGTGCCGCATAGGTATCGTCGCCTAAAAGTGGCCGGTTACTGAGGTGGAGCATGTTGCTCCACAGCGCAACTTTGACGATCGCTATCAAAAAAAAAGGGAAAGCTAAACGATAATGCAGGTGCATTGAGCAGTGCGTTCTAGCTAGTACCTTCTCAACCTTTCGGTTTCTCGCTGGCGATTCGGGGCAAAATTTTGACCTCATCACGACTTTAGCTGAGCGCTCTCGTTCAGAGTGATCTCAAGGGGCCAACTTTATGCTGTATTCTAATTCGTTACGTTGTTGTACGTGGGAAAAAATTGAGTTGTCATTTTAAGGGTATTTTGTCCCACATGTGCCTCTTGATGTAGAGGGAACGAAATTCCGATAGACACTTAGCTATGTATATGTTGTACTATACTTTGTCTGGTGTTCTGTCGGGTGACCGAGGGCACTTGCGTGTGTCGTGTGTTGTCTGTTGTCGATCCGTTCTTGGCAAGTTGCAGAACCATCGACAAGTGCTGAAACCGAAGGTGGTCAGAAGAGACGAGTGAAGCTGGTCGACAAGTTGTGGCGACAAGCCAGTGGAGCTGGAATCCGTCGTCAAGAATGGGATGTGTTCCCGGAACAGTCTGGAGCTGCATTCTCCCCATGGCCCTGGAGGTGAACCTGGAGGGACCTGGCGAACGAGCGCACCTGTCATCCGAGCCCCGTGGAAGCAGCTCGTCTTTTCGGCGCGTTGTCTGGCGGCGGGGGTGCTGTTATGCCTGCGAGTCCACAGCGAACGGCCGTGCCTCTGAAAAAGGCAATCTGTGTCAAGGCCAGCCGCGAGCCCGCCTGACGCGATCAACCACTCAACGGCGCCAGCACGCCACGGCGCCTTTCTGTCGCCCAGGTGCAGTGAGTCAGCGCACGTGCAAGTGAGCCCGTCGAGTAAACAACGGGCGTCTTGATGTCTGGGGGTCTGACGCAGTGCGCGGCGACCCCATTGGAGGAGTCTGCCCTGATAACCAGCGGCGCTTCTGGTTGGACATTTGAGTTGGACCCGGTGCATATAAAAGAAGCCCTGCGGCGCGTCGCGATCGGCGGTCCTAGGGAAAGCTGACGTGTGTCAGAGCGGACCCGTTTGAGAGCAGACCTACGTGTTAGAGAGGAGAGCTCGGCTCTTCGAGTCTCTGTCGGCCCCAGCTCCGAATTTGTAACGCCTCTGTATATATGCTGTACATAAACCTTGTTGAAACTCACTGTCGTCTCGTCCGCTCGTCTTATCAGCTCTGCGCAGAAGCAGTCGCGAGCTGAGAAACATACGCTACCAAACGGCTGGTGACCTTCCCGGCGGAGTTGGAAGCAGTGGCGCCTTCGGAACCGTGTTGGCGTCGCCGTCTTTCGTAAACAGTGGTTGCAGCGGTGAGATTTCGAGGCGCCCTTCGTAACGTCGTCGGAGGCGCGTTTCGCAACAGCGTCTAGCATTCAGCGTCCATCCAGAAGGCAACCGCTGTAGCCCGGTTTGAATCTGTGGGAACGGCCTAGCACTGTAACCACTGCCCCATCCAGGCGGACAAGTGTACATACGATAGGCAAGCAAAACTTGTTCTGCCATCAATCCGTGGACATGTGTATCGCTGGAGGACTCTTGCTGTATACCTAAATTATGTCATCATTTCACACGAAAGTGAACATCATATGTGCTGCTTGTAATGATGATGATGATGCTGCTTAGATCATTGGCACCTACGTGCTAGTAATTCATGTTAAGAAGCGTTCACAATCCTATTATTCGTCATTTTTCGTAGAAGCGTGGCACCCGCTACACATTTAAAGCATTATATGCCCTCCGTTCATGCTGTGGCTGACACCGATGACGAATCTAGCCTGAGGCTTTTGGTATGTGTTGGAACGTTCAACTCATTACGCAATTCGCAATCTTTGACGCCTGGTTGTTGGTTTACTGCTCCTAAACACTTTATAACTCATGGTGAAGCGATTCGTTACCCACCGTGAAGCCTTCACGGGGTCAGCTTGCAACGGAGTTTCATGCAACGGCGCTGATCAATGTTAGAATACTGGGTTGGCCCGTAGAGAAGACCCGAGTTCAACTGTCATTTTGACATCAGCATTTTGCATTACTTTGTTATTTTTTCTCATTTGACATGATAATGGTTGTCGCCACCGGCGGCGGCAGACAGCTACGATGCGGAATCGGCCCTTGTTGTTACCTCATAAGAGCATATTCTTTAAAAATTTAGAGGACGCTCACACGCCATGGTGAATGTCACAGAACGAGCGCTAAAAAAAGAGCGCGCCGCCAAATTCTTGCGACAACGGGCGGCAGAAACGCCGCGAGGTAAAAAGAAAAAAAAAGAAAGCAAACATCCAGGGCTCCCGGGCGCGCGCTCTCCCCGCAGAAGCACGGCTTCGCAGACGATCCTCCTCACCCCACATCGGCGGCCCAGCAAGGCCGCGATTTTTCTAGAACGAAGGAGGCGGGGTCAGACCGAGAGAATCATCCTCCGGAGAGGGCAGTCGAACCGTCTCGCACCTCTCCCCAGCCTTCGTTGCGTATCGCGCCGACGAAATGACGAGAAATTTCTGGAAGGTGGCGCGGAATGTATTTAATCGAGCGGCCGAGACCAGAACAGGAGGTGACGGAAGTTAACGCCAGAGCGCGTAGGAATGAGGGTCCCCCTGCAGTCGCTTGACTTTGGGACCCTCGTCTGCATACTACACTCTACGAATTTTGTATTTTGAATGAATGAATAAACTGAACTGAACTGAACTGAACTGAATTCCGCCGTGTAGTCGGCGAAGGTTCTGCCCGTAGTGACAGAACAGGAGGAGACGGAAGTGAGCGCCAGAGTGCGTAGAGAGTCCGCCGTGTAGTCGGCGAAGTTTTTGGTCCGTAGGGACTGCTCGAGCTACAGGCAAGAGCGTGGGTTTACCGCTATTGAGCGAGGACCCGTGGCAACAGCTGCGTGTGTGAAGCCGACGTGTTCGGGCGAAGAAGTTTGAAGCTTGGAGAGTGGCCTATTGAAGACGGGAGTTTTCCTAGAAGAGAAACTCCGGCGAGGTTTCCTGGAAGAGAAACTTCGAGGGCTGCGGGACGACAACAACGCTGGACTTTGAGTGAGTGATTCTCGGAAGAGTATCATCTCGACTTTGGTTCCAAGAACTTTGGACTGAATAGATTTTCTATCTCTTCAGTCTTTAGGTGCCTTGGTTGTTCAATGCATGCGACTGCATTGTAGTGCGTATTGTTGTCCGTGTCCGTTGTTTCGAGAGTGGCTGATTGTATTGTGTAGTACGTTGTTTGATTGGTTTGATTGGTGACATATTGTATGCAACTATTGTGGAGTGTGCATTTTTTGTGTATTGTTTTCGATCTGCCATTTTTGAGAATATAATATTTGTTTTGTTTATCAACTCTCGACTCTGACTTGTTCTTTGGGCCACAGCCGGCGTCCGCTGGCGCACCAATAAGGACCACTTCTAAATTGTCCACGCTTTCGTGGTGCGGTTCGGGGGGCCGATACTTCGGCCCTTGGAATTAGCCGGGCGATCGCCTCCCTATTTAACGGGACTGGTGTGACAATTAATCTGGCGTCCGCGACACAGGACCTTTTGGTGCACAGTGTGCCCATAGTAGTGAGAAAGAGCCTCGAGTTGTTGATAGTGCTATCGGAACGATTTTGTGTGTTGTTCAGTGTTCTCGTTAACGAGTGCAGGGGAGTGTTCCGATAGACTGATTTAGGCAGATACTTTTTGCACGCGGCAAGGTCTTATTTGCGAGATACAATGGATCTCGAAAAGTTAGTGGCTCTTGGTGAGAAGATGGGTCTTTCTGGCGCCGAACTACGGAAATGGGTAAGCCAGAAGGAGAAAGAGGCGGTGGAGAGAGAGAGGTTGGCAGCTGAGAGGGCCAAGGAAGAAAAAGCAGCTGAATTAGAGAGAGAAAGGCTGGCCGCTGAAAGGGCGAAGGAAGAAAGAGAGCAACAATTGAAGTTGGAGTTGGAGAGAGAGAAGTTGGCAGCTGAAAGGGCGAGAGAAGAAAGAGAAGCAAAGGAGCGACAGCTGAAAGAAGAAAGAGAGGCAAAAGAGCGACAGCTGAAGGAAGAAAGAGAGCAGCAATTGAAGTTGGAGCTGGAGAGAGAAAAGTTGGCAGCCGAAAGGGCGAGAGAAGAAAGAGAAGCGGAGATGGCTGAAAGGGAACGGCAGCGGCAGCACGAGATGGAACTCGAGCGGCTCCGTTTGCAACAGCGAAGCGAAACTCCCGTCCAAGCTAGAGTTGAAAGCAGCGAACGGGAAGATCACGGCTTCCGCTTGAACCCAAGCAAGCTGCTCGTAGCGTTTGATGAAATGAAGGACGACCTAGACGCGTACCTCCACAGATTTGAGACGATTGCGAGGAGCCAGAATTGGCCGGAACAGCAATGGGCAACTGCTTTGAGTACCTGCTTGAGTGGTGAAGCGCTCAGTGTGTACGGTAGGCTGACGCCGACCGATGCAGCCAACTACGCAAAGGTGAAAGCGGCTTTGTTGAAGCGATTTAGATTCACTGTGGAAGGATTCCGGGACAGGTTTCGGACAGGAAAGCCAGCTGATGGGGAGACGGCTACGCAGTATGCCGCCCGACTTTGCCATTATTTCGACAGATGGATTGAACTTTCAGGGACAGCGCAGGAGTACGATGAACTTAGAGAGCTCCTAATTAGAGAACAATTTCTTACTAGTTGCCACCCAAGCCTGTCGCTGTATTTGAAAGAGAGGAAGGCTGAGTCACTTGAAGGAATGCTTGAATTGGCTGATCAATTCTTGGAAGCGCAAGGTGGCACTAATTTGGCCAAAGTCAAGAAGGAGTGTCCCGACGATTCGAAGAAATTGGCTCCCGAAGAAAAGAAGCGTGCACCAGAGAGCATTCCGCGATGTTTTCTGTGCAACCGAGTGGGTCATCGCGCGAAAAATTGTCGAACGATCTTTACGAGCCCTACGGTTGTAAAATGTTTCAAGTGTGGTCAGACTGGGCACAAAGCAGATGCATGTCGGAACGGAGTGAGTCAAACTCACCAGGTATCCTGTGTGCAAGCAGCACCGAAATCTGATAATAATGCCGTCACCGATGGATTCGTAGAGCTGAAGAATGGGGAGAAAATTCCTATTGTGGGGGCTGTAATGTCAAAACAGCCAACCGGTGTTACGAAAGGAATGCCAACGCTGCCTGGAAAGGTTGCGGGCAAGAAGATTACGGTTCTAAGAGACACCGGTAGCTCCACGGTTATCGTGCGGAGAGATTTGGTACGGGAAAGGGAGTTAACAGGCAAAACGAAACCGGTCTGCTTAATTGACCGTACAGTTCGGATGCTTCCTGAAGCAGAAATTGAGGTTGAAACCCCGTACTTCAGCGGGAAGGTTACTGCTTTATGCATGACGACCCCCCTGTATGACCTTGTCATCGGAAACATCGACGGGGCGCGAGGGCCAAGTGATCCAGAATGTTTGGAAGAAGACCCGAAGATAGAGTCCTCGCCAACACAGCGGCCGCGAGATACAGTGGAGGAGCATCCCGTGACGGGTCTCACTAGAGCCCAAGGTGAAGCTGCGGCGCAAGAGACAGCGAAGTAGAAGACGATCGTGTCGAATAAGTTCACAGGCCGAGCAACTGGATGTACGTCGGCACGACCTCGACCGACTGACAGTGTAAAGGAGACGGAGTTGGCCAGCCGGGCAAAAAGTAGAGGCATTATCAAGCGGGTAAATAAACAGACAGGACCCGTCGAATGTAATGACGCGTTAACGGTGTCGGAAGAGACAACGATGGCTGAGATGACGCCTCAGATATCGTCGTTGGAAGGGGTTCGCCGAAAAAGAACGTGGAAACCCAAGAAAAGATCGAGCGAGCACCGCAAAAAGGGGCGCAAGCGCTGCTCGAAGTACTCAGGATAAGTGCTGAAGTCGAATCAGAATGTGTTGGGCAGTGCTGAGTGACATATGTTGTGTTAATGTTCTTGTTATCCTGTGTCTCAAGTGTATGTCGAGTGAGTCAGTGTTCTGTGCGATGGTGTGATGTATAGTGTTGTATAATTGTTGGATAGACAGAACTTTGTACGTTTGTATTGTTTAGAATGTGTGATGAAGTGTTGTAGGCATGTACCTGTGGCTATATTTCATGTGTTGTGGAATTGAACTACAATGTACGATTGTATTGAGTGATATATTGTGAATGTGAAGTGTCATGAGCGACGGATTGTGTTACAGTCTGTGAGAATGTGTGGTGACTGTTCGCGCTCGTTTGTGTGGTTTTGAATATTATGAGATAATATTCTTAAAGTGGGGGGGCAGTGTCACAGAACGAGCGCTAAAAAAAAGAGCGCGCCGCCAAATCCTTGCGACAACGGGCGGCAGAAACGCCGCGAGGTAAAAAGAAAAAAAAAAGAAAGCAAACATCCAGGGCTCCCGGGCGCGCGCTCTCCCCGCAGAAGCACGGCTTCGCAGACGATCCTCCTCACCCCACATCGGCGGCCCAGGAAGGCCGCGAGTTTTCTAGAACGAAGGAGGCGGGGTCAGACCGAGAGAATCATCCTCCGGAGAGGGCAGTCGAACCGTCTCGCACCTCTCCCCAGCCTTCGTTGCGTATCGCGCCGACGAAATGACGAGAAATTTCTGGAAGGTGGCGCGGAATGTATTTAATCGAGCGGCCGAGACCAGAACAGGAGGTGACGGAAGTTAACGCCAGAGCGCGTAGGAATGAGGGTCCCCCTGCAGTCGCTTGACTTTGGGACCCTCGTCTGCATACTACACTCTACGAATTTTGTATTTTGAATGAATGAATAAACTGAACTGAACTGAACTGAACTGAATTCCGCCGTGTAGTCGGCGAAGGTTCTGCCCGTAGTGACAGAACAGGAGGAGACGGAAGTGAGCGCCAGAGTGCGTAGAGAGTCCGCCGTGTAGTCGGCGAAGTTTTTGGTCCGTAGGGACGGCTCGAGCTACAGGCAAGAGCGTGGGTTTACCGCTATTGAGCGAGGACGCGTGGCAACAGCTGCGTGTGTGAAGCCGACGTGTTCGGGCGAAGAAGTTTGAAGCTTGGAAAGTGGCCTATTGAAGACGGGAGTTTTCCTGGAAGAGAAACTCCGGCGAGGTTTCCTGGAACAGAAACTTCGAGGGCTGCGGGACGACAACAACGCTGGACTTTGAGTGAGTGATTCTCGGAAGAGTATCATCTCGACTTTGGTTCCAAGAACTTTGGACTGAATAGATTTTCTATCTCTTCAGTCTTTAGGTGCCTTGGTTGTTCAATGCATGCGACTGCATTGTAGTGCGTATTGTTGTCCGTGTCCGTTGTTTCGAGAGTGGCTGATTGTATTGTGTAGTACGTTGTTTGATTGGTTTGATTGGTGACATATTGTATGCAACTATTGTGGAGTGTGCATTTTTTGTGTATTGTTTTCGATCTGCCATTTTTGAGAATATAATATTTGTTTTGTTTATCAACTCTCGACTCTGACTTGTTCTTTGGGCCACAGCCGGCGTCCGCTGGCGCATCAATAAGGACCACTTCTAAATTGTCCACGCTTTCGTGGTGCGGTTCGGGGGGCCGATACTTCGGCCCTTGGAATTAGCCGGGCGATCGCCTCCCTATTTAACGGGACTGGTGTGACAGTGAACGATGCGTCATGTACTCTCTGCTTGGCTTGGCTTCATGGCTATTAGAGAAGAAATATCCATGAAGCCAAGCCAAGCAGGGGACCTTCGACGGAAAACTTTTGGTCTGTCTTTCCATCCATCCATTCGTCCGTCCGTCCGTCCGTCCGTCCGTCCGTCCGTCCGTCCGTCCGTCCGTCCGTCTGTCTGTCTGTCTGTCTGTCTGTCTGTCTGTCTGTCTGGGTTTCTGTTTGTCTGTCTGTCTGTCTGTCTGTCTGCCTGCCTGTCTGTCTGTCTGTATATTTGTATGTTTGTCTGCCCTTAGCGATACCACTAACGGCCCTATATGACCAGCCCCATCCGCAGCGTCAACCAATACTCATGAAGGTTTAGCGTTCGTAATTGTGTCATTGTCCATTAAAGATCAATTGTTGAGCATGTGTGAGGCGCCATAACAACACGTCGATGTTTAGTATGTCTGCCTATATACTAGAAGAGGCACACAGTAGTAACTCTAAGGACTGTAGCGTTTATTCCGCTGCACTGACAGTGCAACGCGATGCTCAAAAAGGTAAGTGTTTCGAACGTTTGCTACGACGACACGGTGGTGGCACCTGCCCGTCCCTTTGCGTTCTTCACCTTACCACCTCCGAGGCTGGCGCGCATCTTTCTCCGCGGGCGCGCACGCTTTCATTTTTGAAGATAATTCTTAGATGGCGCTCGTGTCTAACGTGCCTCGATGCATTCGTTCGCCTCCGTTACACGTTCGAGGCACTCTAACGCAGCGCCTCCAGAATACCATTCTCCAATTTTCTTGTGCAGAACATGAATTAAACGGTTTGTTAACTCTCTCCAGACGCAAGATTATCGTTTTTCGACGATATTTGCAGTGTAACATGCAGATTCGGGCCAATTTTTTACCTCATGTTGTCACTGGATGCTCGTTCTGCGTGCATGGTTCTTATGCTCACTACAAAGAATGAATTAGTCGAAACGTTAGTATATATCTTCATTATTTTTTCTGGACCCTTACGCTACTTGGGTGAGTACTTAAGGGAGATGATAATCGTCACGATCATCATCATAAACATCTTTATGTACATGTTTTTTTTTCGTGCACCGTTTATCTCATGTGCTGCAGTAATCCTCCTCGAGTGTCAGACTTGGGAAGATTCGCCTTGTGGTGTAGCTGCCTCTCACTCCTGTGAGGCTGTACTGGCTTGCTGACGTTCAGCCTAAAAATCGAATGTAAATACGCCTTGTCTTGACGTAAGAAACTAATGAATTCAATCATATCAGCCACCAGAAATTGGGGCCCGTATACCAATGCAGAGTTATAACTGAGAACCATCGCGAGCTATATGCATACAGCTGAAATAAATCTGCAATAAGCAAGTGTTCACTGAATAAAAGGAATGAATAAATGAAAATAACAATAGCTGCAACAAAATAAATTTTTCAAAAATCTGCTTCGCCAGATAACTTTTATCATTATATAACGTTTTGGTGCTAGCAATCTCTACCTCCTTCCGCTTTTATTTTTCTCTCTGCCGCGTTTTTCTTTCTCTATAGCGCAATTTCCCCTCGCGGTTTAATCCTGCTGGGGAGAAATACAGTGCACCAAACCCGAGATCAACACGTCACTACATGTATTGCCTATGTTACGGAAGTCGGACCTTTGAAAGCTTTCTCGAGCTTTCTGAAAACCTGCTCAAACCAAACTTCGCATTAACTATAGCCCCTTTTACTTTTACTGCAGTAAAAGAAAATAAAAAGAATTGCATGATCGTAACGAACCCCCAATCATGCTAATTGGCTAGACGCGTTGTTCCACTGAATGTAAAGTTTGGTTTTTATAAAATAAAAGCTGTGTAGTCCAACAGTAAAGAAGTGATTTTTGTGGCATGTCCAAAGAACTCGTAATTAACCTGTTTCGTAGACACTATTATTTGACGCTCCCGTTTCTAACCTCTTGCCTCTGGACCGACAATCTAAGCGCAAGGTTTAGAGAGACAACGCAGTCATGAATTAACGGAAGAAGAAATAGCGCGCCAGCGTAGTGTTAGAGCTGTAAGCAATTTGAGTCAGCGAGGAAGCATTCGCTCATACGGCGCTCGTCTGTAAGTGGCTTTTCGCCCATGTTTGGTTCAACTAATTAAGTCTAGTGCCCAGCTTTCTGTTTCAATACAAACTTTCTTTTTGTGTTTCTGTTTACTTTTACTTTTATGTAACTCTGCGGTCTTCTTTCCTCTTTCTCTCCTCCTTTTTTCCTCCTCTATATCTCATCCTTCCTTCAGAAAGACTAGGCAGGCGTTGCTCGCTTTTACACGAGACTGTGAGCCTGCTCTTTCCACTTTCTCTTCTATACTTAACAATGACATCATCATCAGCAGCAGCAGCAGCAGGAGCAGCAGCAGCAGCAGCAACAGCAGAAACAACGTCATTTTACATAGAAGTGATCGCTGCTGGAATGCACCTTTTATGTATCGCGAAGCCTTACAGGTTCATGGCATGTAATAACATCGAGAAACTGTTTATGCCGGCTGTGAACCATTATTGTGTCCCCATGGTGACATACTGAGGCACGTACCTTGTACATTAGGGTTGATTCTCTACCTGTAGCAGCAGTGCACCTTTCCTGTGTTGATGATGAAGCAAAACCCTGGATCAATTTGTTGTCTCTTGTCAAGTTCTATCTCTCGTGAAAGCTTGTACAGCGCCTTCAGGATATAATGCTGATGGTGAGGTTGTGGTCTCAACAAACATTTTTCAGAAACTTGCTAAATAGTACATTTCAACTAGACGGTGACCATGCAGTTTTTTTTGCGTGACATCTTCGCATAATAATCACAATCTGTCTACGTTCTGTCCCCATTTCCCCTTGTCTAACAAAGAGTAGCAGGCCTGAAAATGTAATCAGGCTGACCTGTCAGTTTTTCTGCCACAATAAACATTTTTTTTCTTTGTTAATGCTAAGTGTGCTGTCACAAAACGAGCGCTCAAAAAAGGCCCGCCGCCAAATTATCGCGACGAAACGCTGGAGTCACGCCGCGAGGTCAACGTTGAAAAAAAATAAGCAGCCAAAGACTCGCCGGGCACGCGTTCCTCTCCCCTCGGAAACGTAGGTTCGCCGACGAAACCTCCTCGCGGCGGTTTCGTCGGCGGCCGAGCAAGCCCTTCAATTTTCTTGATGGAAAGGGACGTGGTGATGCCGGGTTGAGTCATCCTTCGCGGACGGCCCCCGTACTGTCTCGCACTATCCAACAGCCTTCGCTGCGTATCACGCTGACGAATTGATGAGAACTTTCTGGAATCTCGCGCGGAAGGTATTTAATCGAGCAGCCGAGATGAGAGAGCAGAAGAAGACGGAAGTTAGCGCCATAGCGCGTAGGGTATTCCGTTGTGTAGTCGGCGAAGGTTTTGTCTGTAGTGACAAAGCCGGAGAAGAAGAGGATTTCCACCTGAGGGGTGAAGGCTCGAGCTACAGGCAAGAGCGTGTGTCTACCGCTATCGAGCGAAGACGCATGGCAACAGCTGCGTGTGTGAAGCCGACGTGTTTCTGGCGAAGAAGTTTGGAGCTTGGTGAGCGGCCAAGTGAAGACGTGAGGTTTCCTGGAAGAGAAACTTCGGGGGCAGCGAAATACAGAGGTTTCTTGGAAGAGAAACTTCGGGAGCAGCGGAACGACAACAACGCTGGACTTTGAGTGAGTGATTCTCGGAAGAGTAGCATCCAGACTTTTCTTCCAAGAACTTTGGACTGAATAGGTTTCCATCTCTTTAGTCTTTAAGTGTCTTGGTTGTTCAATGCATGCGACTGCATTGTAGTGCGTATTGTTGTCTGGGTCCGTTGATTCGAGTTTGGCTAATTGTACTGTGTTGTACGTTGTTTGATTGGTGACATATTGTATGCAACGATTGTGAAGTGTGCATACTTGTGTAATGTTTTTGATCTGCCATTATTGAGAATATAATTTTGTTTTGTTTATCAACTCTCGGCTCTGACTTGTTCTTTGGGCCACAGCCGGCTTCCGCTGGCGCGCCAAAAAGGACCACTTCTAAATTGTCCACGCTTTCATGGTGCGGTTCGGGGGGCCGATACTTCGGCCCTTGGAATCAGCCCGGCGATCGCCTCCCGAATGAACGGGACCCGTGACAATTAATCTGGCGTCCACGAGAGGACCATTGGTGCACAGTGTGTCCAAAGTAGTGAGAAAGAGCCTCGAGTTGTTGATAGTGCTATCAAAACGATTTTGTGTGTTGTTCAGTGTTCTCGTTAACGAGTGCAGAAGAGTGTCCCGATAGGCTGATTTAGGCAGATACTTTTTGCACACGGCCAGACTTTATCTGCGAAACACCATGGATCTCGAAAAGTTAGTAGCTCTTGGTGAGAAGATGGGTCTTTCTGGTGCCGAACTACGGAAGTGGGTAAGCCAGAAGGAGAAAGCGGTGGTGGAGAGAGAGAGGTTGGCAGCTGAGAGAGCCAAGGAAGAAAAAGCAGCTGAGTTGTAGAGAGAAAGGCTGACCGCTGAAATGGCGAAAGAAGAAAGAGAGGCAAAGGAGCGACAGCTGAGAGAAGAAAGAGAGCAGCAATTGAAGTGGGAGCTGGAGAGAGAAATACTGGCAGCTGAGAGGGCGAAAGAAGAAAGAGAAGAAAGGGAATGGCAGCGACAGCACGAGATAGAACTCGAGCGGCTCCGTTTGCAACAGCGAAGTGAAACTCCGGTACAAGCTAGAGTTGAAAGCAGCGAACGGGAGGACCACGGCTTCCGCTTGAACCCAAGCAAGCTGCTCGAAGCGTTTCATGAAAGTAAGGACGACCTTGACGCGTACCTTCACAGATTTGAGACGATTGCAAGGAGCCAGAATTTGCCGGAAAATCAATGGGCAACTGCTTTGAGTACTTGCTTGAGTGGTGAAGCGCTCAGTGTGTACGGCAGGCTGACGCGGACCGATGCAGCCAACTATGCAAAGGTGAAAGCTGCTTTACTGAAGCGATTTATATTTATTGTGGAAGCTTTCCGGGACAGATTTCGGACAGGAAAGCCAGCTGATAGTGAGACGGCTACGCAGTATGCCGCCCGACTTTGCCATTATTTCGACAGATGGATTGAACTTTCAGGGACAGCGCAGGAGTACGATGAGCTTGGAGAGCTCCTAATTAGCGAACAATTTCTTTCTAGTTGCCACCGAAGCCTGTCGCTGTACTTGAAAGAGAGGAAGGCTGTGTCACTTGAAGGAATGCTTGAATTGGCTGATTTAATTCTTGGAAGCGCAATGTGGCACAAATTTGGCCAGAATCAAGAAGGAGTGTCCCGAAGATTCGAAGAAATCGGCACCCGAACAAAAGAAGCGTGCACCGGATATTGTTCCGCAATGTTTTTTGTGTAACCGAGTTGGTCATCGCGCTAACAACTGTCGAACTAACTTTACGAGTCCCACGGTCGTAAAATGTTTCAAGTGTGGTCAGACTGGGCACAAAGCAGACGTTTGTCGTAACGGAGTGAGTCAAACTCACCAGGTATCCTGTGTGCTAGCAGCACCGAAATCCAATGGTGATGCCGTCACCAACGGATTTAGAGAGTTGAAAAATTGGGAGAAACTTCCTATTGTTGGTGCTGTAATGACAAAACAGCCAACCGGTGTTACGAAGGGAATGCCAACGCTGCCTGGAAAAGTATCGGGCAAGAAGATTACGGTGTTAAGAGACACCTGTAGCTCCACGGTTATTGTGCGGAGAAATTTGGTGCGGGAAAATGAGTTAACAGGCAAAACGAAACCGGTTTGCCTAATTGACAGTACGGTTCGGATGCTTCCCGAAGTATAGATTGAGGTTGAAACACCGTACTTCAGCGGGAAGGTTACGGCTCTATGCATGACGACCCCCCTGTACGACCTCGTCATCGGAAACATCGACGGGGCGCGAGGGCCGAATGATCCAGAATGTTTTGGGGGAAGACCCGAAGGTGAAGCCCCCGCCGACAAAGGGACCGCGAGATACAGCAAAGAACAATCGCGTGAAGGATTTCACTCGAGCCCAAGGTGAAGCTTGGGCGCAAGAGACAGTGAATGAGAACATCATCGTATTGAATGAGTTTACGTGCTGGGCAGCTGGACTTACGTCGGCACGACCCCAACCGACCGACAGTGTAAAGGTGACGGAGTCGGCCAGCCAGGCCCAATGCCGTGACATGAACAAGCTGGTAAATAAACAGACCGGAACCGTTAAATAAACAGACCGTTCCGACGGTGTAGGAAGTGACAACGATGGCTGATACGCCGCCTCAGATACCGTCATTGGGAAGGGCTCGCCGAAAAAGAACGAGGAAAAACAAGAAGAGGTCGAGCGAGCACCCCAAGAAAGGGCGCAAGCGCCGCTCAAGGTACACCGGAGAGTTGCTGAGGTGGAATCGAGTTGTGTTTGGCAGGACTAAGTGCAATATGTTGTGTTAATGTGGGTGTTATCCTGTGTCACAAGTGTCGAAGTGTTTGTGCTGTGACGTGATGTATAGGATTGTACAATTGTTGTAATGAGAGAACTTTGTACAATTGTATTGTTTGGAATATGTGATGGAGTGTTGTACTCATGTACCTGCGGTTATACTTCATGTGTTGTGAGATTGAATTACAATGTGAAATTGTATTGAGTGATCTATTGTGAATGTGACGTGTCATGAGCGACGGACTATGTTACAATCTTTGAGAGTGTGGGGACTGTTCGCGCTCGTTTGTGTGGTTTTGACTAATATGAGATAATATTGTTAAAGTGGGGGGCAGTGTCACAAAACGAGCGCTCAAAAAGGGCGCGCCGCCAAATTCGCACGACGAAATGCCGGAGTGACGCCGCGAGGTTCACGATAAAAAAAGAAAAGAAGCATCCAAAGACTCCCCGGGCACGCGACCCTCTCCCCTCGGAAGCGTAGGTTCGCCGACGAAACCTCCTCGCTTCGGCGGCCGAGCAAGCCCTGGAATTTTCTCGATGGAAAGGGGCGTGGTGATACCGGGTTGAGTCATCCGTCACGGACGGCCCCCGTATCGTCTCGCCCTTTCCCCCAGCCTTCGCTGCGTATCGCGCCGACGAAATCATGAGAACTTTCTGGAAACTCGCGCGGAACGTATTTAATCGAGCAGCCGACATGAGAGAACAGGAGCAGACAGAAGTTAGCGCCAGAGCGCGTAGGGTATTCCGCCGTGTAGTCGGCGAAGGTTTTGTCCGTAATGACAAAGCAGGAGAAGAAGAGGATTTCCACCTGCGGGGTAAAGGCTCGAGCTACAGGCAAGATCGTGTGTCTACCGCTATCGAGCGAAGACGCGTGGCAACAGCTGCGTGTGTGAAGCCGACGTGTTTCTGGCGAAGAAGTTTGGAGCTTGGAGAGCGGCCAAGTGAAGACGTGAGGTTTCCTGGAAGAGAAACTTCGGGGGCAGGGAAATGACAGAGGTTTCTTGGAAGAGAAACTTCGGGGGCAGCGGAACGGCAACAACGCTGGACTTTGAGTGAGTGATTCTCGGAAGAGTAGCATCCAGACTTTTGTTCCAAGAACTCTGGGCTTAACAGATTTTCTATCTCTCTAGTCTTTAAGTGCCTTGGTTGTTCAATGCATGCGACTGCATTGTAGTGCAAATTGTTGTCTGTGTCCGTTGTTTCGAGTGTGGCTGATTGTACTGTGTAGTACGTTGTTTGCTTGGTGACATATTGTATGCAACTACTGCGGAGTGTGCATACTTGTGTATTGTTTTTTAACTGCCATTATTGAGAATATAATTTTGTTTTGTTTATCAACTTTTGGCTCTGACTTGTTCTTTGGGCTACAGCCGGCGTCCGCTGGCGCGCCAAAAAGGACCACTTCTAATTGTCCACGCTTTCGTGGTGCGGTTCGGGGGGCCGATACTTCGGCCCTTGAAATTAGCCCGGCGATCGCCTCCCGAATTAATGGGACCCGTGACATGTGCTCGTCTTAGTATGTATGCCTAAACATCTTCGCGCGGTATCACCAACTTTTTACGAAAGTAAGGCAGAGTTTCCAATGGAGGTCCCTAACAGCCCTCAGTTTGCAAAAATATATTGCGGGTGACCACGCGAATGCGCAGTACAGTCATGCGAGATATGAAGGTTCTCGCACGTATCGCACAAGTGACCTGCCTAACATCCAGGGCTCCTGATTGATTGATATGTCAGGTTTAACGTCCCAAAACCAAAGTATGATTATGAAAGATGCCGTAGTAGAGATTTCGACCACCTGGGGTTCTTTAACATGCACTCAAATCTGTGCACACGGGCCTACAGCATTTTCGCCTCCATCGAAAATGCAGCCGCCGCAGCCGGGATTCAATCCCGTGACCTGCGGGTCAGCAACAGAGTACCTTAGCCACTAGACCACTGTGGCGGGGCGTAGAATGCTCCTAGCGGCACGTTTTGGAACTGTGATAAGCAAGATTGTGCATTATTATCTCCGTCGTTAGCTGTTACATGATACATCGATCGGCCCTACAATGAACAACACTGCACCCTTTCTCTCCGTTTTGATTCGTACATTCGCTGTGATCAAGTATCTTTCGTGGGCTCTTATCTCCGCAGGCGATTAAGAAATTGATGGGAAAAGTGGATTAAAGCTGGTGCTTGGCATGCACAGCTTCACTAAATGAGCTTCCTGAGACGGGAGTGATGGCAGTTTAAGAAAAAACAAAAATAGTGAATGAAGCTTGCCAGATACCACTTTCTCCACAAAAGAGTATTCTAGAACGCGGCACTGCTGTAGTTATTCGTCGACGCACTTGGAATAACCTTCATATCGCGCACGAGCGCACATAAGAACACGCCTGGCTTCCCCGGCAGCGCAGAGTTTAGAGTGCTGCGTTGCTGCCGGCTCCACGTGACACTCTCGTGGTCGTTCGTGAACTTGCTAGAGCTCTTTTTGTAGAAGGTACCATTAATTTCTTTATTCTTATCACCATCGTTTGCTAAGAATCAACAGTATGACGAAATATGGCCCCAAAAGATAGAAGCCATGCGAATGGCAAGGTTCAAGGAGTAGTTGTGTTCATAAATGTGGCTGAGATGAACATGTGTTTTTAAAGATCAACGAATGTAATAAATGAGAGTTTGTTGCACGACCAGCTGGAATTCACTCGCATCACTGTATACGTGCATGGAACGGCGAATTAAGCATTCAAAATAAATCCACTGCTATGAATATTATCTGTGCACTCGGGTAAGCCATCAATCGCACGGAATATGTTCCTAAATATAGGTCTGCCTGGCGGCCAAGGTGGCATGGCGAAAGCGGTGCTAAAAAGCGCCCCTTTCGGCAACTCATTTGGTCTCGAAAAGGGTCGGCGCTTGCTGCACTAAGATCAGGTGCACAGTGGAGCCGCCACTTTCGCTTGTGTTGCGCTCGAGATTTCGACCGATTTCTGATGCGCAAAAGTTCTTCAGGCCGAGCATTCATCGTAAAGGCAAGAAACTCGTCAACGCCAAGAATGTTGACGACGTGCGGTAGATTGAAGGAACCGCTTTGGTGCTCTGCAACCGTATTGCGTTCAACTAGAGGTAAGTACTACGAGCATTTTCGCGTGGTTTTAATGAAAGCGCACACACGAGAAGATTGCTGTTCGGAAAGCCGAATAATGCGCATTACATGTACCACGAAACAAAATCATGGCCCCGCCGCGGTGGTCTAGTGGCTAGGGTACTCTGCTGCCGACCCGCAGGGCGCGAGTTCGAATCCCGGCTGCGGCGGCTGCATTTCCGATGGAGGCGGAAATGTTGTAGGCCCGTGTGCTCAGATTTGGGTGCACGTTAAAGAACCCCAGGTGGTCTAAATTTCCGGAGCCCTCCACTACGGCGTCTCTCATAATCATATAGTGGTTTGGGACGTTAAACCCCACATATCAATCGAAACAAAATCATGAAACCACCAGTGACGACTGCTACCCGTCGGCGGCCTGAACGAGCGAATTCGGGCCGTGTGCCGTTTTTTGCACTGTTCAGACGCAAACACACTGGCATCGTATTTCTCGTTTCCCTCGAAGTGCCCCTCATATCCTCGTGTTCGCCGTCGGCAGCCACGGCGTTACGTCAAGTATGCTCACAGTACGTACATAAAAGTTGTCAGCAGGTTACGTAGCAGACCACGCTTCTTTAACGTACTCCCTTCACGCGTCGGACGGCTCGTATGCAGCGGTTTCGTCCCTTCATTTCTTACGGCTTTCTGGGGATCTGGTTGAAACGTACGTTATGGTCATTACCTTCACGTCTGCGGCAATTGACCCCGCAATAATGAAGGTGGAGACCACGCTTCTGGCACACGCACTGCTCAGGGTAGTAACACGATTGACCTGCTTTCACCACGGTTTGTTGAAGCGGGCATCGATCGTCGAATATGTCAGGATTTACAGGCATGGCTGACAAGTTCCTGCGTAGGGTTAAGCCCTTTTTAGTCTGAAAAGTTCGGGCAACTATAAATAAAACCCACAAAGCAAGCGAGAGCTGTGAAATTTTCTTGTCGCTGTCTCTTTTGGTCTAGCCAATCAATTCGTCTCACGCCATAAACTGCGCCACACTACTACTCAAAACTCCAGCGCGTCAGCCATATGGGCCATGCACATTTGCTGGTGGCTGATATAAGATCGTGTGAAATGAAGGACCGCGACAGTATTGCGTGGCGAAGCGCGAAAGGCTCCTCCACGTGCTCGTTCGCGATTCATTTCTTAAGTACTGACAACGGCCATTTGTTGCTCTTTTTAGGGCACGCGCTACCCAACGTATACGCACGCTATTGAGCACTGCGCGCATCAGTTGTGCGGATGTTAAACCGAAGCACTCTTTAAAATGTGTGTAATCACAAGGTACGCGCTATGCGGAGCCTTGCTGGCATTCTAAAAAGTGGGGAGCATTCGAGATTGTGCGGGAAAGGTTTAGTTATGAGAAGTAACGCGTTTCACCAATTTCACTCGCCATAACTAGGTTTACAGGAGCCAACTTTCTTAGACCATCTTTTTGATAACATGCTTAGCGCAAGTATGGAAGTTACCGCTCTGTACTTCCCAATGTGTACCTTCATTTTTGCCTGTCCTTTACGTGCGCTCTAAGAAAACTTACTGAAGTTGCACTTAGCAAAGCGAAACACTCCCATAACTATATCAAGTACTGCCATCGGTCGTCGAAATGTAATGTGTAATGTAATGTTGTAACGTACTTGTGTGTATAACTTGCTTTTGCAAAAAGAATATGCGCACTCGTGGCGGCTGCTGCACCTTCGATATTGGTGTTCTTCTGCGCTTGGAAAACTTTATATTACGTGCTCAACGAGGCTTTCGGTTGTTTAAGCCGTGAGGTTTTGTCGTCATTTGCAAATTCGCGGCCTTTTGTGTAGCTATATATCTACTGGATGATTGGATTCACCGTCATGTGTGCTCAGTAGCCCATGCACTCACTACCCAGCTGATACGCAGTGCATGCCGAGACTGAGCGACCGAGCGTCAGCGAAGCAAACCTTTTGCCAAGTCACGTGGTACCGCGACACCAAGTGTGCGCAGTGGTGGATATATCGTGATGTGACGAGCCACGAGTGTTGTCCTACTTTCCTGAATCAAGCCACACTGATCTCTCCTTTTCGCCACTGCCGGCCAAGTGAGCTTCCTGTTTCGCTTGCGCTCCGGCGGCTCAAAATCATTGCGACATGATGAATGACATTGAAAAGTAGAGGTTTTGCTGTAAAAGTTCAATCGTTAACGATTTCATGCGAACCTGGTGTGTTTGCTGGTGCGAGGGGCTACACCAGTGATGCGCGACACATACAGACACTACAAGCACCACCTTAAAAAGCTTTATCACGGACGTCAACTGTCGTCTGGTTGTGTGCCGGCTACATGCGATGATAGGTCACGCCCTGCAAATGACGAAAGTAAGTTTGCCATGAGGCAATGTAGGACCAATGTAAACTATATAAATTTTTTTTGTTGGTGCCCTAAAAATCACCTGCATCATGAAAAAAAAAGCACATCAGCCATTCAGTGGCAATCGATGATATGCAAAAGCACGAATGAAGAAGGTTGATATGTGACATTAAAATTAGCGTAATGTTACGAGGCGGACGTAAATTATGCCGTACATGACTTCCATGTCACGATTATTATGTGTTCGCCTTGCATTTTTGTTTCATTCACGTCACGTAATGCCAAATTTGGTATATCTGAAGCTAGCAAAACGGCTGCGAGCATGCTATGAGTATAGCATGTACTTATGTTTTACAAGACACACATGTCATGATTGTCATGTTTGGACGTGCCATTTACCTTCGCCAACCATTCACGTTACGTAATACCACATTTGATATATGTGAAGCTAGCGAAACGGCTGTGAGCGCATCATGAGCGTGGCATGTAGTCATGTTTTTAGATGACTGCGTGTCAGGATTATCTTGTTTGCACCAGTCATATACCTTCGTTATCAATTCTTGTCACGTAACACCAAATATGGTCTTTTTTAAGCTAGCCAAACGACCGCGAGCACACCATGAGCGTGGCGTGTAGTCACGACTTGAGGACCTGTCGTTTATGTTCACCATGCAGTAATGTTTTGTTCACCATGCAGTAATACCGGTTTTGCAATATGTCGTGTGAACGAAACCCCCGCAGGAGCAGCAAGACCATTGCATGTAAATTATGACATTCATGACATAGGTAGGTACTAAACTTTATTAACGATCCAACGAGGAATTACTGGCGCGGGCTAAGCCTCCAGGAGCCGTCGTCTGCGGAGCCTCGTGCTATGTTCTCGGCGATAGCCCTCGCTCGCTGGACAGCCCAGATTTGGTCAACTGCACGTAGGCTGAGAGGGGTGGCTCGCCACCGCTCAGCCAGTCGTCCTGGGCTACACAAATGCTCGTCCGAGTAGTGGCGGCGAACACCGCACTCGCACAAGTATACGAGCCATGTCGGCTGTCTCGTGCACGCACCATGCACAGCTGGGTGACGAGTGGAGTGAGGCGCACAGTCTATGCAGGTGTCACGGATTTTCAAATGTATCGGTTTGCGGACGCCTCGGATCAGACGCCTGAGATCTCTCTAGCTGCATGCGGGGTGGTGGGTAACGTCGTCACGTTTTTTCTATAATGGTTGAGGATCTCGTGGAAAGTAACCATGACACATGTCATGATTTTCGTGCTATGACTAGTCGCTTTTACTCGTAATACAGTCATGTTTTGCCATAGCAATATTGGTATAGATCCCATTATTCAAATGGCCAGGATAGCTAAAAGTCACAGCCGGCTAGATAGATAGATAGATAGATAGATAGATAGATAGATAGATAGATAGATAGATAGATAGATAGATAGATAGATAGATAGATAGATAGATAGATAGATAGATAGATAGATAGATAGATAGATAGATAGATAGATAGATAGATAGATAGATAGATAGATAGATAGATAGATAGATAGATAGATAGATAGATAGATAGATAGATAGATAGATAGATAGATAGATAGATAGATAGATAGATACGGTCAAAGCAGCCGAAGTTCGCTAAAAAACGCTTCGTATTTAAAATCTGTTTTCACTTGTGCATTGAAAGCAATGTTTTTGTTCTACTAGTGTAAAATGAATGCATTGCTATTTTGAATTCCCTATCTTTTTTTTTCAGGTTCTATATTTTTGGTTCACTATGCATTTCAACATACTCAAACAGAGACCAAGCAGAGCACTGCACCCGATGAAAATCGGGCAATACATAGCGGCAATCGTTCGGCATTAGTACAGTACCTCGGCCAAGCCGTTCCCGAGATTGCCTGTAAGCGCATACTCACATCGTAAATAGCGGCATCGACTTTCCTATGGTAAAACACCTAAATGCACTGCCACAGCAATGCGATCAATATACTCATTTTAAGCGTACTTTTCGCATAGTTCATCTGATTGCTCATTTCCTGTTTCTTAGTGCACTGACAAAAAAAAAAGACATGTCTGTCGAGTGCTGCAGTTAACAGCAAGCACGTAATTTGGCCCGTTCCGTAAATACTAGATTCGGTGGTAGTATATTTCTTACCGTTTTGTTTGTCTCGGCGGTTAGACCAAACTGTCTGACGAAGCAACTGAATCACGTATTATCTGCGGTAGGAGTGTCGGCCCTTCAGGGAGTGAAAACTAAGCAATTCGCTCTGGCGAGTCAGCACTGGTTTCCGCATGTAAGCAGCTTTTCCGATTACGTTTTATTAGGCTAATTGAGTGCACGGTACAACCAGCACTCTCTTACTGTTTTCTGTGCCAACGCATTCTTACTATGAACTTTCCTTCATGCTCTTTGCCGGAAACCTGCTAGAGATAAAAACCCTAACGGAATGTTTCTACGTTTATTGCGGGCAGTTCACATTAAGTGGTGGAAAAGTCGGTACTGTGAAACGCTGGCCCGTCGCCGCACGTACCATCAAGCACGAAATGAAGGTTATCTCGGGAGCGACGACCTGCTTATAACGTCATAAGGGCCTAGTGGCACTTTCGGAAACAGTGAAAATCAAGATTGCGCATTCTTCTCTACCTCGTTGGCTGTTACATGTTATAACGATCGCCCCTGCATGAACTTACACCATTTCGGTTTATTTTGAGCCTTCCATTAATTCTGTGTGGGCGTATTCTTCGTGGACTATTACTTTTGTGGGTGATTACAAAATTGTTGCGAAATATGTGCACATAGAATTGTTCAATTTAAGCAGCTTCCTCAGACGGGAGTGATCACTGCTTAAGGAACAGCAATGAGTGACCTTGCGTGAGAACACACAAGATCACCACGCAAGTATTTAGAAACGTGGCGCTGTTGTAGTTCTTGGTCGATGCTTCAGTGATAACCTTGAAATCGCGCTCAACTGTAGTTCCCGTCGACCAAACGCATAAGATTAGAGATTAGTGGCTTTCTCCCCGGGAATAC
The DNA here is from genome assembly GCF_043290135.1 of Rhipicephalus microplus. Lineage (NCBI taxonomy): Eukaryota > Metazoa > Arthropoda > Arachnida > Ixodida > Ixodidae > Rhipicephalus > Rhipicephalus microplus. The sequence continues at coordinate 61,724,850 of NC_134704.1, read as the reverse complement.
GTACTTTCTAAGGACACCCCATGACCCTCTGGACACTATAGGTAGCAGCCATGAGCCATGCACCATAGAAAGGAGGTTGCACGTGTTGTCTCTGTCAGTTGGCGTGACTTAGTTAATGCGCATGCGATGCTTGGCCATTTCTCTCTCTCTCTCTCTCTCATTTCCCACCACATTGATACTTTTTAGTTTTGTTTGTTCGATTGTGTGTGTTTTTTGACAGGAATTTGTATTTATTAATTTATTTAATTATTTTAGTCCTCTCAACTATCAGCGTTATTAGACTCACCACCGTCTCGGAGCTGTGGGATTTGCCCAATTTTTGTGGCACATACCCATGGCATGGTCACACACTTTACGCCGAGTTAAAAGAGCTTCACTCTAAAAGAAGATGGGTTGCACCTTCGAGCAGTCTTCGACAATTGCACAAAGGACACCGTGAGTTTTTAGTCGCCATGGTGCGTGGAACGAAATTTCTAGAAGTCAGTGCACTACTTCTCTGAAGCTTGTTTCATATCATGATTCAAAAAATTTTTATCCGTCCATTCAATTACACTAGATTTCATTACGAGTCATTTAAGACATGTACCCCATACAAGGCACGTGCCGGAATCAAGCATTATCAACATTACCATGTTGAAATCACGAGGTCGCGTGCATCGCGTCTTCCACGTATGCTTCGAGTTTGGTCCCTGGCTGCGGCTGATTCTGGAGGACCACGGATGCTCGTGCAAGACCGCACCTGCATCATGGGAAGCTCACGCCGTATGCCCCATCAACACTGCAGCTACTCTCGGAATTCGACTCCAGTGCGTGCCATTCTCGCTCCCATCTCGGAATCGCCGCAAGTTTTGGTCGCGGAAGCTGTTTCGCTGACGAACTTGAGGAAGCCGGGTCCGCTTCCCCACGCACCGTCCGAGCGAACTCGTTGCGGGGTCCGTGTCCCCGATAGAGACTGCGGTGGCTTGTTCCGCCACTCCGTCCGGCGGCAGCCATGCCTCCAGAAACCAGTTTGACTGGACCTGTACGAATGCAGAGATTTTGGAAAGAGGGGCCTGCTTCACGCGAGGGTCCAGCTGCGGAGGCAGGAGCGGCAGGGTTGCGCCCCGTTTTAGATAGTGACGCATGCGATGCCAAGTCAATGCGCAACTCCCGGCTGGCGTCCTGTGAAGATCGGCATGTGGTGGTTCATGGGCGTGTAGTGGCATCTCCGCACCACCGACTTGTGACCGAGGCCCGGCGTGACGGTGACACTCCGGCAGCGTGTATCCGTGTGGCCATACACTGAGGACTAGCCTGCCATAAAGGTGCGTTTACGGGTGGCTGTGTTTTGCTTGAATTGTGTGCTGTTTATATACAGGCATTTTGTCGTATGCAAAAGTTATAAGCGACAACCTGTATCTTAGCATACATTACATAATATTTGAATAGCGAATGGCAAAAGGGATACGATTGTGTCCTGACATATTGTTTTTGATTGCATCCTAGCCAGCACCTGATTCATTCGCAACTTCTACAAATTATTGTTTTCCTACCATAAATCATCCAGATCATTCGGCGTAGACGTAGTGCTGGCGGGGTAGACGCGGGGTAGACAATGGCTACATCTCACGTATTGTGCATGGTTCTTCCTACTGAGAGATTTCTTTATAAAATCAAGGCCCTCAACGCAAATCGGCGTTCAAAAACACTTGAGATCTTCTGTTGCGTTCCTGTTATTTTACTCGATTGCTCCGAACTAGGTAAGCTGCAGCAGAAACGCCAATAGAACGGGTGACATTTGGAGACGTCACAGCGTAGGTTAAATCGCAAACCCACCAGTAACCAGTCACGATAGCTAAACAAATGATCTTCGTGTTCAAGAAGCCCGCCGGTATGCCTATCCATTTTCTCCCTGTGCAATCTGTGACCCGATGATACTGTCACTGCTCCGTACATTGCGTAGTATAAGAACTCTGATAGTACACGTTTTTACAAATTATAAATTGACCCGCAGGGCGTGGGTTCGAATCCCGGCTGCGGCGGCTGCATTCCCGATGGAGGCGGAAATGTTGTAGGCCCGTGTGCTCAGATTTGGGTGCACGTTAAAGAACCCCAGGTGGTCTAAATTTCCGGAGCCCTCCACTACGGCGTCTCTCATAATCATAGAGTGGTTTTGGGACGTTAAACCCCACATATCAATCAATCAAATTATAAATTCTACAAATGAGTCTACTAATAATAAATATGCTTTCATACTATCAATATGCACCCGTGTTATTTCGTGTGAAATAAACTCTCACACTTGTGATGGTCGTATTTTCTTCTTTTCTTATTTCAGATGGCGTATCTCTTCGTTGAATCGAAACTTTGATGCTTAAGGTTTACAACTGCATTATTCTCGGATACTAATTTTGAATGAAGAAATAAAGGCATTTTTGTTATTGACGTCCGTTTTCTCTTTTTTTTCACCCAACGATGAGCGGTGAAGTCGATGAGGTTCACGCAACAATCCAAACTAACAATGGAAGCAAGTGGGTAACCGGCGATGTCTTTAGCGCATCCCGATGCAACAATAAAAAAAATATTGCAGTCTCGCCAACTAATAATGCACTGACACTCAACTCTCGTTCTGAGCCACTGTGCGTAGTAAATAATTAATGATTAAGTTTGCCACCGAGAGTTCTCAGGCGTGAAAATAAAGTGCACACGTGCTCATGCATGCCATGCATATACCTCAAAATGCGGCTTGCGGGTGTAAGAAACCAACCCATGATGGCCTGCTTAGCAGAAGTTATCACTACGCACCATATTCTTGAGCCAAAAAAACAGCAATTTACGTTTATCTCCCCCGGTGACAGAGTGGAAGGCTTATCTATACGTCTGGATTGCCCTCCCGCTTGGGTCTTCTGCATCTAGAGAGCAATAAGCCCTTTACACGAGAGGCACAGGACAACCCTATTTTTTCTGTTCAGGGCAGGCTTCGCTGCACCCCTATGTAGCAGGTCTGGCCTTTCATGTACCTGTCAGGCAGTGCAACATTTTCTCGCTTGTTGATGGGAATTTTGGGGTTTTCAAGAACCCCAGGTGGTCAAAATTTCTGGAGCCCTCCACTATACGGCGTCTCCCATATTCATATGGTTGTTTTAGGACGTTAAGCCCCACATATAAATAAATAAATAAATAAATAAATAAATAAATAAATTCTGGGGTTTTCGCCCATACCGCCTACTTCATATGCATGCCGGGGAAAAGTGCATAATGACTGACGAAACGTAGAACGTCCTCAGACCGAGCTGTGAGGTCCATCAATATAGTATCGAACCATGCCAATAAAACATACAGCGCTTTAAACGAGAGCACATTACAGCAAGCGAAGCGTTCGGGACAACCTGTCGCGCGGTGACGAATTACTGTTCGAATTTGAGGCACTAAAACGTCGATGCTCACGCAAACACTGCAGTAACAATCTCTATTGTTTACAGTGTTCGCACCTGTACTATTATCAAGCTCATTCGCGAACTTTGATTTGATAGATATGTGGGGTTTAGCGTCCCAAAACCAGCATATGATTACGAGAGACGCCGTAGTTGAGGGCTTCGGAAATTTCGACCACCTGGGGTTCTTTAAGGTGCACCCAAATCTGAGCACACGGGCCTACAACATTTCCGCCTCCATGGAAAATGCAGCCGCCGCAGCCGGGATATCGCGAACTTTAATCGTAATAGAAATAAATCAAGCCATGCACAAAAGAAGAGAATAGCATTTGTGGGGTTTTCATTGACTACGTCCATGTTTGCGCGTTATACTTTTTTTCGTGACGAATTTCTACCAACAAACTCTAAAATCTTTTACTTAAGGACACTTTATACTAGCTCAGAGTTTGCTGTTTCTTAACAATCAGGCCTCTGGAAAATTATTAGAAGTGGTTTAAATAGTATCAGAAGTGTTACTTCTTAATTCACCTATCATCGCACTATATGTGGCCATTCCTCACCGCGGTGGTCTAGTGGCTAAGGTACTCTGCTGCTGACGCGCAGGTCACGGGATTGAATTCCGGCTGCGGCGGCTCTATTTCCGGTGGAGCTGGAAATGTTGTAGGCCCGTGTGCTCAGATTTGGGCGCACATTAAAGAACCCCAGGTGGTCGAAATTTCCGTAGCCCTCCACTACGGCGTCTCTCATAATCATATGGTGGTTTTGGGACGTCAAATTCCACATATCAATAAAAAAATTTATGTGGTCATTAAATTAGTCCCAGGCTGCACTGAAATAGAAAAAAAAGACAGCAAGAAAACATTCACCGAAGCTAAACGTGCATTTGAGATGTCGTGTAGCTTTTAGATGAGTGGCGACACGTGTCACGCCATTACTGTTCGATGCTTGCTTTTCGGCTTCTGTTATTTAAATACAATATATAGTGCTGTTCTGCAGCCGAGAGCTACGACATTTGACTTTACGTAAACAACAGACGGGGTCAATCAGATATCATTTGGATCAGACCTTCGTCCGCAGTGAAAATACAGTGTATAGGCTTGTTACAATGAAGACGACTACAAAAGCGCAAGCTCTGTGATTTAGGTCGTATTTGTGCTATGATATCGCAAAAGATTGCCTATACGGATACTGCAAAAGATGAGCTCATTTAAAAGAGAGAGATAAGTTTATTTACAGAAAGGCAAAGAGGTCAGCCTCAGCGATAGCTTGCTCTAGCCTGCTACTCTACACTGGGGGAAGGGAAAGGGGAAAAGAAAGATCAATGGATGACGATGGTGAGATAGAGAGGTGAATATGTACTGTTCTTTCTATCTGAGACACATTTTATAGCCGCACATGTAGTCCAGTTGTTTCCAAAAAGGCTATAACTGCTCTTATGACCGCGGTTGCACTGTTGGTGTCTGGCCAAGGGCCCAACACGGTCTCATCAGTTAATGACCTACTGCGATATAGTTCAGTAGAAGAAATCAGTGTTTGACGTTCACGTGCGTATGCAGGGCAGACACAAAAATATCATTTAAAAATTCTGCTCTTGGTCAATTAGCTCAATAGCACTATGCTTAGTGTGCAATCCCATATCGCGCGATAATTGTAGCTTAGTGTTCAGCCGCACACCTACAGACAGCATGAATATTACTGGCACAGGTCACCGCAACTGAAACGAACAGAGGCGCATGAGTTATGGCTACTATACGCGTGCGATGTTTCAACCGCTCGTAAAAAGATCGGTATATTTTAAAGCATTCGGTATATTATGTATCTGGCCAAAACGACTGGAAGGTGAAATACAGCTCCTGATTTTTTTATTTTTTTCAGCGGACAGTGTTGATCTCACCTTAAAGGGTTTCGCAGCCAGCGTGGCTATAGACTGCTTCCGAGATCAGTAACACTGGAAAATATACTTATAATTCTGTGCCTCGCGTGGTTTTTGCAGTGCCTACGTGATTGGCTCACCTCGGACCAAGGGGAAGTGCCAAGTGATGACGTCATAATGTCGCGAAAACTTTGGCTACCTGTGACGTCACGTTGACATCGTAGGGCAACTTCATCAGATGATTTTTTTTTCGCATCATTCGTGTTGACAGCGCCGACGCCGATGGTCGCTTTTCATGTTCGATGAGGCAGCCAAGTAAAATATTTTGGCTGAATAAATATTTTGATAACAGTGTGAAGATAAAACACTGACTCCAGGCTTGTTGGGCGAAGCGGTCAAGTCTGACTCTTTACGGTACTTTTCTCGTGCGCCGCTGGGTAGGGAGTTAAGTGTCCCTTCAACGCTAACCGTCAGCCAGACCCAGTCCTCCGAGGAGGCCAGTCTCGGGCCGCTGCTCGCGCCGCTAACTTTCTGCGCTGCGACTTACGCCGGCGCTCCTATGCGCGTTGCACGCCTGAATCATGACTTCGCGTGCTCACCGTCCCGTCCATTAGTCACTCGGCTCTTTGCAAGGCGCCGTCGAGGAGTCACCCGTTCGGGATAGTAAATGGCCACCTCCTGCCTCGGAATCAAGGAGCTTCGTTTGTATAGTACTTAGTTGCTTTCTCGCGCTCTTGGAAAGACAGAGGCCCCCCCACTTGGCACACCGCAGCTCCTATGGGCTCCTTTCTCCGGTGACATCTGATGGCCCACCCGACCGACGCTCCCTGCAGTGGCGCTTCTGACCACTCTCGCCTAAACTCTCATCACTGCAAGTGGCGGCAAAGAAGTTCGTTTTCTTTAGTTTTCTTCGTTCACGCACACCAAAACACTCTTGTATTTCTCCGTCGTTCGCACACATATGCCAGCCACTGTTTCTTTGATAAACTCACTCTTCTTCTCGGATAACCTTAACTAATGTTTATCGTCTCCACGTTTCCATACTTAGATCCTGCGGCTTTTGTTTTATTCGTTTTAACTTGTGATTTGTCCCTGTCACCTAAACCTCACTTTTGTTCTAACTTTATTAAAATCAACGTATTAATTCAGCTGTTCCTCACTCAATAACACGCTTCGCTTCATTCACCGTTCTTTATTCAGCCGGAGCGACACATTACGAGAGCTTCGCCTTACACGTTGCCGTGATATGACTCTCTTTCAGAAGCCATCTCGCCTCACCGTCCTCGTTCTGTCTCATCGGACACTCAAAGCTGCTTCGCTTCCGGAGAACATGCAACAATAATCTGGAATATCACACGCACGCATTTATTCGGAGCTTCGTAGTACCTTTGTTCTGATGTGCTTTCTTTTTTTTCCTGGCTCACTTTATCACACCGTAGAAATTCTTAACTGCCGTGCCACTTTAAACTTTGATCACGTAGTGATTTTACCTTTTTTTTTGTGACGGGATCTTTTTGGTGAAATGAGCGCTCTTGTAAGGCCCGATCATTCTCACTTTTTTTTTCTTTGGTTCACTCATTGTGTGGTTGTTTTCTTGGGCTCAAGGCACCGATATTTCAATTTTTTGTCCCATGCTCGACTTTCTCACCAGCCTTTCGAAAGGAGCGCTTTTTGATCTCTATAGTAGGCGCTTTCTCTTCGGTGAAAGAGAGACGCCTCCGGCAAAGGTCTTAGTAGATAAGGTTACTTTCGTTCCAGCTGAATGGTTCGTGATTATGGAATGTGCTTTTTGTCCTCCTTGGTTCTCAGCAAATCTTTTATCTTGAAGTTCTTTCTCTAACCTTGGCACTGTACTGGTGGTGTACAAACTGAGTGAGGGTGCGAGAAAGAGGTGTTCTAGTTTTGTAGAACCTTTTCTTCTTTTCTGTCCTTCGTAACCGTTGGTTCTTTTTTATTGCTTTCTTTTAACGCTCACTTCCTTTCAAGCAGCTTGCCTTTCACGTATTTGCTAGATCAATAGGAGGTTCAAATGGCGCGTGTGGTTTTCCAAATTCTGGTAATGCGAAAAGGATCACAGTGTTCGTTTGAGCGAAGTTTCTAAAGGAGTCTAGACTAATATATAGATAAATTTTTGTCTTTCTACCCTGGCTGCTATACTTTTTTCAATACAGGTGGGCGCTCATAGACGAAACATGATGATGCACTTTCCTCTCGTTTATCATATCGTATGGATACCTTCATGTTGACCATTGCGAATACCAGATTGTGCTTTATCCCCGAGTCATTCTCTTTTCAACTTAACGCTTTTAGACGCTATGTACTCGCCTGTGTACACCACTCGTTTTCGCTATTTGCATCAAGAAGAGGCTAAGAAAGAGCAATATATATCGTACATTAGATGAATTGAACCTCCTGCATGATTAATTTGTCTTTATTTATTCTCTTTTTGCACTGTACTGATACATATGATCACTTTTCTTAAGGCACTACCACGTTTGACGAGTCGAGCCATGTGCCGCTTCCTGCAAGCAATGTGAAAAGCAGAAATGTTCCTTGCTCACAATTGACATAAGCAAAAATAAATTTGCGCTATATCTCTAGCTTGAGATTCGATTCTATTTGTGCCAAAAGTAAGCATCGATGACTTCAGAATAAAGAGATATTGAATTGCAACTTAATTGGAATGAGTTACTATGACACACATGGACTCAACAATTATATCGTTATTTTTGTTATGATAGAATATTGCGTACTTTGAAGTAACGTTGTAGCGATTTGACACATTTACAGAGATTTTTTACATAGTTGGTGTCTGAAAGGGTTATTAGCTTAACGAATCACGTTACCTCGCTGTTTCCAGGAAGTTTCCATTACCAAAGAAGCCCTTGGAAATGCTTCCTGTGAATGCGCTGGTAGGTTTACGCCTATCAGAGACGTCTCAACAAGTTAGAAAACACAACACGTGTAAGGAGACCAATCTTCGCGAAATGTTGAATAAGAGAACTCGATGGGAGCACCATGACTTTTAAGTGAAGGTATTAAGATTGCACGACTTAGAACCGAGCGAATGAGGCTTAGACCGTTATGACAAATAATGACCATGTCCGCATACAAAAACAAGTTACGTAGTGCAACCACCAGGTAATAAAAAGCCGGTAGTTGCCTGTCCGATGCGTTAGTAATTGGCGGTATAAAGGCTCTGCTTAAACGCATCTGTTACGGTGTTTTCCCATACTACCCGCATGGCTTTTCCATACTTTTATACGACCTAGAATAGTGTGCGATTGGTAACTCTTATGATGTGTATGCGGAGTTATACTTGCTATAGCTGCACCACTTCGTTAGCACCGGTGGCCGTCATAGTCGATTCCTGATGTCCCATTTCCGGAGCAGTTTCTGCCATTACGAATGTGTAAGAATCGTCCTGAATTATATGTTTCGTATTCGGTTTGATCGTTCGTCACAGACAACAAAGAAAAAAAAAGGGTGACCAAGTAGCATCAACGACGGCGGAAACGAGAAACTGATAAAGTGCGTGTCATTACAAAGTCCGGAGGGAAATTTGAGCTGTCTTAGTTAGTTCATTGCAGTGGCGGAATGTGGCGCTGAGCAGTGGTGCGATTATATACAAATTTCATATCCGGACGGAGGTGGTCTGTTTCATTGAGTCGCACGCGATTGGCCCATTCGAGCCGTGACGAATGCTGTGACGTTTTATATGACTTGGAAGGAGGTGTCATGTGATTGTTTTTCTCCGGTTTTCGGAGGAAGGCGAAGGAACGGTCGGAGAGACCGTCCGAAAGAAACCGGATGGATTGAAATGGCTGCAAAGTGGCATGGATTGGATTGAAATGGAAGGGCTTCGCGACTTTTCGGCATCCGAGCACTTAGACAACATGGGGTTTTCCACTGTCACGGTTCTTCGTCTCGCCTGTGCGGCAGCGGTTCAGCGCGTCGCTGAGCACTTGCCACAGGCGCCGCCGGTCGGCGACCGTGACGCCATGCTGCAGCTCGATGGATTTTGCCGCGAGCTGTGGATGTTCCATCATAAAGGCGAGCACCAGTGCGCACTGACCCTCGGAAACGCGGATGAGCCGCTGCTGCTGGTGGCTAGCGGTGCCGTTGCCCTTCGCCGCGGCTGCGCTCGACTGAGTCAACGGCTTCGAAGGTTGCGCCACAGAACACCTACCAGTTTGGTTGCGCCGTTTTGGGGGGAAGATATGAGAAGAGTAACTGCTTGAAACTTGGTTGTACCTAGCGCCATCACTAACCATACCGCTAAATTTAGCGTTGTTTCAAAACAATAACAGTAAAATACGTTTGGATTGTCCCGTATTTCTTCTTGAACGTTCAAAAACTAGTGCCAACATAATTTAATAGTGATCAATAATAGTTTAATACTTCTCAACATGTTACTAACACTTTTTACTTTGCTCTACGGTCCCCAAGTCGACGTCAAAATGATGATGCCGGCCTTCTTTTCCCTCAATGGCCCCTTGTCCTCGCGACCACTGCGGACCGCCCACTTTTTGACATCACCGACAAAACGCCTCCATCCGGATTTGGAATTTGTATATAATTGCACCACAGGTGAACGGAGTGGGTAAGGGGGGGTGTCAAACGTTTCCAGGCCCCACTGCCATGAGAATACATGGGATAGTGGCCCGGGAACTTCTGACCAATACGGTACGTGATCCCTCTACGTGTGAGCAAATCATGTGTTATGCAAGAGAGCTGTGGCTCCAAGCAGCGTGTTTGTGATGAGTAGGAGTTAGAAAAGTGCGTGCAGCTTCCAGAAAGAAAATCACCTGGCCTTGCTGTTCGATGCATAACACCGCAGGTCTCGACAAAGTAAATCAAAACTAGCCCATATTCTGGTATATGGCTTCAGCTCGAGTTACTTGTGAGTATGTAAGCAAGTTTACATATCAACGTATGCTTAAAGGTAATTCACGCGATGAACCACTGTACTGTTCTACCCTGTACACAAATACATGGACTATTAGCAGATGCATGCCAATCGTCAGCCACAGCGTTGTGTCCGGTGGTACTGATATGAATAGCTTCTTTAAATAGTTAAAGTAGGCAATCATTATAGTTCCCCTTCATGCCTGTCGTACTTTGTTTTTATTCGCAAAGTACAAGGGTTTGTTTTGTGATGGTTTTGATAAGTTTCAGTAAATCATTTATGACAGGCAGTTCGTGATTACCTTTACACTTTATCAAAGACGGCTGAGGCTTCTTGCGTTATTACAAGTATATTTACCGAATAGTGTTTTTACCTTTCATTGACGACTATGCAGCCGGGTGTTTATCCCTCATAGTAACAATATTTGCCAAGACCAGCAGCAACAACGGGTGCACGTTAAGGAACCCCAGGTGGTCAAAATTTCTCGAGCCCTCTACTACAGCGTTTCTCATAATCATATGGTGGTTTTGGAACGTTAAACATCACATATCACTCCATCAACCAGCAGCAACAACAACAACGCTGATGCTCAGTTTGTAGCATAGCCTGTATCTAGCTCTCATGTGACATGCGAGTAGATGCAGTGTCTTACACTGTCCATGGCGACTTTGACGAAACTCGAAGGCCATGCCGCGAATCGGTAAAGGTGACTGAGGGGAAATGTTTTCAAAACAATGGTTCCACAGTTGTGTGCATTTCGACGGTAAGTGACGCGAAGTTGCCAACATCTGGGGAGCCCGCAGGTGACGTCCAGGTGGAGTCGGCAAGGCCATGTTTGCGTGCCCTGCTGCGATACTCAGTGCATGCAACTCGCCACCGACTACTTGGAGCAGGTCACGACGCTGTGTCGATGAACCATATTGGCAGAGGCAGGTCCGTCCTTTTACTTGTGTGCCGTAACTCCCTGTCGATAACATTGAGCTTGGTGGCGTCTGTCTCTTTTCTTCGTAGTTACACTTCGCGGCTTTAACGCCGGGTCTCGCTCTCGATTTGCTCTTTGACGTCTGCGACAACTCTCACACCGGCTCACTTGGTTTAATTACTTGGCTGAAGAAGAAAACGAAGCAGTCCACTACAGTTCTCGATGATCCTCATTCACGGTGCGCTATCACTTCGATCTCGTTCTCTTTCAAACCAGACGTCGATAACGAGAAGCAATCAAGACTGTAAAGAAACTGGTAAAGGGAATGTCGTCTTGCAAAAAAAGAGCGCAGTCGGGAAAAGGGGGGTTTCGAAACTTCAGCCCTCAGATATTCGTGCATGACCCATGCCAAGCGAAAAGTGAGGACAGGGTCGCGCTCGGGAGTGGAGATTCATCAGGTAGCCGTAAGTTACTCTGTGCAAGCGCCGCCAATGACATGGCATGACCATAACCAGACAAGCAGTCTGGAAACTTTTGTGAAGATGGGATTCGGAAAAGGAACCATGTTCATGGTCCCTTTACGCTGCTATAAAGTGTATTGATAAATGAGAGAAAAAAAAACAAAGATGCTTTTTTGACCCCGTCAATAGATAGACGAGGTAGGAGCTTCACTTCACTCCTCATTATCCTCGCTAACCGTAGGGTTGCATCAGTTCTGATGTGGAGGTCGTTCAGGCGACACCGATATGAGTTGCCATTTAGTCTTATATTTTTGGGTGAGTAGTGAGGACTCCCAAAATTTTTATATCTAACTATTTCACCAAAGCTCGAGCTGGTTCAACCCACGTAGAGCAAGTCGACTACGCAATCACAGGGTCTACATCGAGGGCTGTTTGGTAAGAGAAGTTACGGAGTTGGCTATTATAGGGGGACTTCGTAACTCTCACGTCCTAAGTATGGATAACGCTGGCAGATTCCTAATAGGCATCACTTTCGGTACTTTATGAAAGCAGTGCGTGGAAGCCTTACTTGGCCTTTCTGTGAATACTATAGAGACGTGGAAAGTTTTTGCATTAAAAATAATAATCCTGGACCAAAGAAACGCAGAGTTTTAATCATCGCAACGTATTTACATAATATGTACAGTGAGCGAACATTGCGCCCTGTAACCAAGACAAAGTACACCCCCCCCCCCCCCCCGCCTCCCCTTCCAAAGAAGGTTCTTGCGTGACAGGCAAGCGAAGTCTGTGACGTACAGTCTTATGATGGTCTGTATGTATAAATAAGTGGCGTGTCCCAAAATGCATCCTCAATTAAGACACCGCATGGCAACAGCATACGCACGTAACCGTTGTTGCGTGGCCGTTTATAAAGCTTTTCGAAAATATTGTCTCAAAAATTCTATAGAAATCGGCGCTTATGGTTACTTGTGTAGGCAGTTCGCATGATTATTTTTCTATTGTAGGCTATACATCGTTCTATTATCATAATTACGCAAGTGAAAATTGATCCCACGTTTCTAGTTCTCCCCAGGCAGCAATTTTTCGCTACTTTCTTTTTTAAAAATCTAGTCCATCTAGAGGTTAGGGATGCGACCAACATTATCATACTCAGGTTAGTTTGACATGCGTTATTTTTCAGCGGGACCTCTATCATTTCCTTGCCATTCCAGTTAACTTGCCAGTATGTATAAGATAGAAATGAGCTTTGAACGAAGCATAGGTTTGCGCAGGGTTCGAAGGTTTGTCGCAGCACCCCTCCCTGTTATGTCAATGAGGGGAGCTGACTTTGCGGCCCCCTCTTAAATTTGCGTGACAGAATAGTTTCGATTCTTGATGTTTTGTCGACGCTCTTCAAGGGACACATAATTTTTTTTCTCTCTATTCCTGGTCCTGGTCAGCTTCAGTGAATGTAGCACTTCTAGCCATATGTGTAGGAGTTGCCCTGTCCTAAACAGACAGTTACTGAAGACACGTTGAAGACATTAAAGAAGTCTTAAATATTGCACTTTCGTCTCCGTGGGATTGAAAAGAGCCAAAATACAGTGAAAAAAAAACGATTTCTAGAATTCCGTGCTTTTTACAGTTTACCTTAAAATGTCATGTGACGTTGCTGCAGGCTTTTTCTGGCACATCAAGACGCTGGCTTAGTCTATCGCGGGGCCACCGATGGCGCTCACGGTGCATTAGAACTACCTTAAAAGCTCCAAAACTAAAACAATAACGAAAGAAAGGGGGGAAGTGACAGTGAGTTATTTTCACTCGCTACTACTGCTCTCTGGTACTGCTTCTGATTTTCGGTTTATTGGTTTATACATCTTGCTCTTTTCCATTCTCGTGCTCTATATATTTGCCCTCAGGCGGGCCATTTTCTTAGTGCACGAGTGGAGTTCTGCTGCCGCTTGTTCTGTAATACCGTCTTTACCATGGTGTGTTTGTGTAAGTTGCGCATTTTTACAGTGCACACGAGTCCACAATTTTCGCGCTTTACTTGTGTTATGCGGAGTAGAAGAATACGCGCATGGCACTAGCAAACCAATTTAGAAATACAATAAATATTTACCTGCTTCTTGACAGTGTTTGTACATTGGTTCGGACACTCATCTGCCTCATGCGAAACCGCTGCCATCCTGTTGTGTTGCACAACCTTTCAGACGGGACCGACTCAACCGACATTATTCTATGTTCATCAAAGATCCCACAAGAGCAATGACCTTTGTTGACGCACCTTTGTTATACGCTTTCAAGCGGGGTTGGGTGAAAATAACAGCAAACCTAGAAAGAAAAAAAAACATGGGCAAATAGCCCATGGGCAAACAATAGCCCATGGGCCAAAAAAAAAAACATGGGCAAACATGGGCCGCTTGACGATAACTTGCCAACTCGCCAGGAGTCCATCCTCCCAATAATGCGGTTATAAGTATTTCACTAACGCGCTGTAGGAACTACATTAGTGCATATAAAAGGAACAGTTTGGCGGTCATTTTTTACGCTGGCTTTGTCTTTTGTGGCTTCGTGTTACCAAGCTAAGGCGTGTTGATTGTCGCTAAAAATAGTCTAATGGGTGCACTACTAGCATTACGCCCAAAAATTGAAATAAAATAGAAAAATACTTCTTCAAACTATCATGCTTTGCTGACGCGTACCGGACACTTGTACTTCAGTTACATGAGAAATTCCACACTACCGAACGTTTCTCCATTCAAATGACGTTCCCTTTTACGAACAGTCTGCAGAGGCACATAGCTGAGCTGGTTTTTGATAACTGTGTAAGCAGTGGGCAGTGAGTCATGTAACAGTGTTGTATAAGCTGACAGTAGCATCACCGAGTCTGTAAGTACAACCGACACCGCGGAAAATACAGATGGCACAGAGTGTATTTCCCATGCGGAGACATTCATGTTTTCAATCCGGAAGCTTAAACTTAGTGAAACAAATGTTGTATATATCAGTGTTCTTCATCTGATACATATACAGATTTTTCTACTTTTATGCACATATGCAAGATTGACAACATTGCCGACAACATTCATAGAAAAAGCTGCCATATATCAGATCTGACCGGGAAACGTAGGGTAGTTACTCCCAAGTAACTTTAGGCTCTCATCAAGGTTGCGCAATCTGGATGCAGTCGTGACCCTTGCTGTTGTGTGTGATCACCTTGACTATTATTCGGCCCAAAACGCCACTGTAGCACACAAAATTTGCTCAGCGAAAGAATCGGATGAACTGAACGTACTTTTTTTCTGGTTATATTCAATAAAGCACTGGTTGACGAGCGCTTCAAAACACATGGCTGGGTCCTAGCGTATGACTATAGAAGAAGAAGCGTCACCTTAACGTAAGCTGCATTACCTTTTCTTAGTCAATCGCCCAGAGTGAAAATATGCCATAGTCGACAAAAAACAGCTAAACAAAGAAACAAAAAAACAAGTAAGCTGCATTTCAACGCCGTTTTATGATGATGTTAGCGGAGTTGAAACGCCTTCCCAACATGTTTCGCCACTCGCCAGATTTTGTTTTCTTCATCTCCTGTCAGAAAGTTTTCCCCAAAGCCTCCCTGAAATTTGACCAAACTTGTCAGCCTACGTAAACTGGCTTGCGCGACGTGATTCACGTGGCATACCAAGCCACTGATGCAACAATTTCCCGTGGTGTTGCAATGCACCCTGTGTTCTCACGCCCGAGATAAGAGAAAAAAAAATGAACTTTCTTTTTTATTTAACAGGCGCCTTGCTACGTCGGCGAAAGTTCGCTTAGTGCTGCAAGGTTACAGCACGCAGTGCGCAGCGTGCAGCTCCAGAGCTTGTATTAAAAGCTTCGACCAGAAACGATGCGAATTCTGTGACCCTGGTGGGAAGCCGAGCAATCCCATTTTTTTGGTGTTTTGTGCTCAGAAAAGGTCTGCGTGGGTGTTTCTTTACGACGTGCCTTGAATCAACGTTGGTCGTATTCACGCTTTAGCGTGCTATGAAGCAAAAGGTACAGAAATGCTATAGAGCAGGAAATGGAATGGGGGGGGCAGCATCAAAACAATAAAAGAATGTCACCCCGCCATACAGGATAGCCAGCCAGTCTGAGAACTGCCTAACCTTCCGGTCTTTCCTTTCCTCCTCTCCTCTTCTTCCAACTCGCTATGTCCAAGAGAGATCGCAAGAGAGGGAAGACTGTGGGATTAGCAAAATGTGGATGTTAGATTTGCTACTTCGCACTGGGAGAGTAAGGAGGCATTAAAAAATTGGCAGATCCCATGTACCTGGGAATGGACGTTATGCAAAGCATGTGGAGGGGAGGTGACCGTGTTGGATTTTTTATTGAGTGGCACGTCATGAAATGACGCTCAATATATGTGCAAATGTTGCACGCACAGACATATGTTGAAGTCTTGCAAATGTTTAAATAACCAGATGTTTGCACTTGCGCAACGATGCCAACTAAAACATGCGTATTAGCAACACCAGAAGCGGATATGAAGCGCTGATGCTCGCGAGGATGCTTGCCCTGGTCACTGTTAAATACATCAACTTCAGCGCATGGCACCTAACCACAATTGACGTTAACCCGACATGACGGCTGTATTGAAGGAGTAGATATATAATGTTAATAAAATTGGGTAGCCAGCAGTATACAACCACTACTGACGCTTCACAAAGATTAGCGTCTATTTGAAAAGTAGTTCCGACACCTGGCGTAGCTCTGTGGAAAAGTGCCTCATTGCCACCCAGAATGCTTGGGTTCGATTCCAGCTGGAACCCTGACATTTATTCTTTGAATTCGCCGGGTCGACGCTACTGATCCTGGGTATTTGTTAACGTTCGCACGTTAAAATTGCCCATGAGTGTACTCGTTGTTCCTGAAAAGATACCAAGTGTAAATAGCTTGTGGCACATACCCACATACCAATGGCAAATACCCGCACGTGGGCATGTGCCACTGCCTGGAGAGAAATGTTTGACGAGGTACGCGACGGGATTGTGGCATCATTCATGGGTTGACCAGCGTGTCATACTCGAACAAACCATCTTACCCTTCCATGCTAATTCTGGTTCACGCCAAGTTAAGGGGGTGACCACGAGAGCATCCAAACGTAACCAGCTAGATCGAGAGATATGCTCAAAGTCACCGAAGTTTGATAAGAAATGCTTCGCACTTAAAAAAGAGGCAGACAGAAGAAATACAAAAACCGTGGAGTAAAACAGGAAGCACGTTAAAAAAATAGCAGTAGCTTAGCTGGTGTATACCAGTATGCACGTAGGGTGAGCTACGGACGGATGGACGGACTACCGTGTAAGCTTAAGCAACGTCTTCTATATTTATATGTGTAGGAGGTGTAGGCTTATGCTTTTAGACTGCCAGCGCACTAGTGACACGTCACTTCAGAAGCTTCCAGGCCTTCTCAGGCACACTCGCTGTGCGCCGTGTGACGTCACCGCTGCTCGGTCATGTGCAGAATAGCACAAAAGCAACACTACGAGGTTTCTGCATCACTGTTTCAACAATCAACGTCCACTTATTAGTTGACTTTAGTGTCCCTTTATTTTATGAAGATGAAAACAAATACTGGACTGCCAAGAAAGAAAAAAAAAACAACGCAAGCGACATTACTTTCAAGTGATTTAGCATTACCTTTAAATGAATACCTGCGCATTTAAAGTTGACGCTTCTTCCTTTCGCGTATTATTTCCCGGCGGTTTGCGTCGTCAATTTTTCTTGTAACATGCACCGACTATCCCAACAAGTGTCAGTGAAATATTTAAATTTAGGTTAAGTTAAAAGAAAATTAAGAGTAAAAAGTTGCGGGTGAGTAAATTAATTCACACCAACTGCTCCACATTTCTGTCATAATGCATCACTCGATCTTTATCTTTCTCTCTTGGCAAGTGGTAAAACTTCATTCGGAGACACCGACTGCGGCGCGCATCGTACTCTTATTCTGGTTTTACCCGCTGCGGTGTTCTAGTGACTAAGGTACGTGGCAGCTGACCCATAGGTCACGGGATCGAATTCAACAAGCGGCGGCTCTAACTTCGATGGAAGTGAAAACGCTGTAGATCCGTGTGCTCCGATTCGAGTGAAGGTAAAGACCCCCGAGAGGTCGGAATTTCCGGAGGCCTCCATTATGTCGTCTCATAATCATATGGCGGTTTTGGGATGTTAAACTCCACATATCAATCAATCAATCAATCAATCAATCAATCAATCAATCAATCAATCAATCAATCAGTGTTCATTTAGTTTTGGAAAAGAACACCACTGAACGCTTTTCATAACTGCGGAGCATGTTAGGTTCTCGGGCCCTTATTAGATGCTGTTATAGTGACCGTTATTAGATGCGGAGCAGCTCTTCACACACGCGTCACACGCCGCACGTTTGTACCTGCGTAATGTAACATACAAAGCACGCTTTACAAAAATACCATGCCAAGAACCATGTTTTGTAGTATATCTTTGCCGCATAGCAAGTAAGTCTAACAGACAAAACACGCTTTACAGGTGCCCAAAAATGTTTTTTGTGGGTGCCGTTATTTTATGCGAAGCAGTTCTTTCACTCACGCGTTTAACACCATACGTACGTGCGTGCGCAACCTAACAAACAAAGCACGCTTTACAAAAACACCATGCTAAGAATCTTGTTTTGTAGTATAGCTTTGCCGCATAGCAAGTAGGCCTAGGAGGCAAAGCACGCTCTTCAGGAGCACAAAAATGCTCTTTGTTAGTTCCGTTTATTAGATGCAAAGTAGCTTTTTCACTCGCGCGTGTAACGCCGTACGTACGGGCGTGCGTAACCTAAGAGACAAAGCACGCTTTACAAAAACGCCATGCTAAAAATATTGTTTTGTAGGATAGCTTTGCCACATTGCAAGAAGTCTAACAGGAAGAGCACGCTCTTCAGGCGCACAAAAATGTTTTAAATGCGAAGCCTTACTTAGCGACCTTCGGCGACTTTGAGCGTATCTATCTATCTATCTATCTATCTATCTATCTATCTATCTATCTATCTATCTATCTATCTATCTATCTATCTATCTATCTATCTATCTATCTATCTATCTATCTATCTATCTATCTATCTATCTATCTATCTATCTATCTATCTATCTATCTATCTATCTATCTATCTATCTATCTATCTATCTATCTATCTATCTATCTATCTATCTATCTATCGATCTATCTATCTATCTATCTATCCACTTACGTTTGGGTGTTCTAGTGGTCACCCCCTTCACTTGGCGAGAAGCAAAATTAGCATGAGAGTGTAAAATGATTTGACAAATATGATGCGCTAGTCAACACATGAATAATGTCACAATCGCGTCACGTAAATCGTCAAAGACTTCCCGCCAGACAGTGGCACATACTCACGGGCGGGTATGTGTTGCTCTTAAGCGGGCATGTGCCAAAAGGTGACGGACACTTAATATCTACTCAGGAACGACGAGAGCACACATAGGAAATTCTAATGCGTGGGCGTTAACCAATACCCGACATCGGTAGCGTCGACCCAACTAAGATATAGAACAAATATCAGTGTAAAGAAAAACCTGATATAAGCAGTGCTGGCCACCCGACGAATGCAAATAATAAATGTCAGGGTCCCAGCAGGAATCTAACCAAAGCATTCTGCGTGGCAGTCAAGCTTTCTATCACAGAGCTACGCCAGGTCTCGGAACTGCTTTTAGGGGCGAAGCTCTTTAAAGCGGCACCCGTTCGTTTCTCGTCGTAGTACGTAACATGTCTTATCCTTTAACCTGCAAGGTGGTGCTGGTGAGAGATATCTCCTGTCTGTTGTTGCACAATAAAAAATTCGCAGCATGCGCGTTAACTAAAAGCTGAATTCTCATGTCTCTCATTCCTCATTAGCAGCCATTGATATGTACATTTAGCACTATCTGACAAGAAAGGGTTGCTAGGTTATACTCGCTGGGCGTAATATCCTTGGTTTTTGAAAGGTTTAGCGAGCGTTGGGCCGCATCGCCATGAATACAGTGAACTAGTATATACCATGACCTCGAGGTGGTTGTGGTGGGAAGTAGACACGAAGCGCAAGCCGTAAAAATTGTGCGGGTGCCACCTATCGTTTAGTCCTTGGAATGTCCGCTGGATGGCGGTGCTTCTGTATGCGGAATACATTATGAAAAGATACGAGATGGGGGTACTTGGAGTGTTGATTAGATGGACAAACGGACACACAGACAGATGGATGGACGGACGTACGGATGACTGCACGGATGGAAGAACGCATGGACGGACCCAGGGGCGGATGCATGGACGAACGCAGGGACGGACGCATGGATGAACGTGTGGACGCCCGAACAGGTGCACGCACGGACGGGCGGATGGACGCATGGACGGTCACACAGACGGACGCATGGACGGACGGAAGCAAGAACGAATAGACGGACGAATGCTTCGCCCCACTCTCCATCATTCACCCCGTGGATACGCTGCCTTTTTTCAAATAGACGCTAATATTCGTGAAATGTCAATAGTGGTTGCAGTGCTGCCTACCCAATTTTATAAACATTACACATGTACTCCTTTCATACAGCCGTCACGTCAGGTTTACGTCAATTGTGGTGAGGTGCCATGCACTGAAAAGGATTTATGCAGCAGTGTAAAGGACTAGCATCTTCGCGAGGATCAGCGCTTCATATCACATTCTTGTGTTGCTAAAGCCCATTTGCAGCACATTGTTGTGCAAGTGGAAAACTGGTAATATAAACATCCGCAACTGCTCAACATATGTCTCTGCGTGTAACATTTGTACTTATATTTAGCGTCATTTCATAATGTGTCACTCAATAAAAAAAGCAACACGGCCACCTTCCCTCCACGTGCTTCGCTTAAAGTACATTCCCAGATACGTGGGATCTGCCGAATTTTTTTTGTGGGTGCCAATATTAGATGCGAAGCAGCTCTTTGACCCACGCGTGTGATGCTGTACGTACTTGGGTGCGTAATGTAAAAGAGAAAGCACGGTTTAAAAAACGCCATGCTAAAATCTTGTTTTGTAGTATAGCTTTGCCGCATAGAAAGTTGGTCTAACAGAAAGAGCAAGCTCTTCAGGTACACAAATATGTTCTTTGTTAGTGTCGTTATTAGATGCGAAGAAGCTTTTCAACAAAGAACAAACCTTCATTTGTAACACATCTACTTATTATTTACAGTATCATGTGACACCCATCACGTGTGTGTTGTGAAATGAATGACGTGTCAACTATTATGTACATACAAGTGAACGCATCTTTATAAGGACCAAACGTGTGCTTTGGTGTTTTGTGCTAGTGGACCGAATAATAACGAGGGACATTTCCAGAGACTTCTTACATTGAGTTTCGAACATTTACTTACCATTGTGATATGTGCGTATAAGTGTGTCTTTGCATATCTGTGCCCGAGTTTTCTATTTTCCCTGCACTGCTTTGTATTTTTTGCTTCAAGATACGTGTTCAAGTTTCAATCAACGGCTAACGAGTAGCCGGCGCCATAATGGTGCGCCAACATCTCCTTAAATATCATATCATTAAAAAAAAAGCTTTTCACTCACGCGTGTAACGCCGTACGCACATGCGTGCGTAGCGCATAACACACAAAGCACGCTTTACAAAAACACCAAGCTAAGAATCTTGTTTTGTAGTATAGCTTTGCCGCATAGCAAGTAAGTCTAACAGGCAAAGCATATTCTCCAGGCGCACAAAAGTGTTCTTTGTGGGTGCTGTTATTAGAGTAGAAGCAGCTTTTTGACTCACGTGTGCAACGCCGTTCGTACGTACCTCCATGCGAATGTGCTCCAACGCGTTCTCCTTACTGCAAGGGTTGGAGCGGTGCCAAGTAGCACGCACTGCAGCTGTGCGTTGACATCACACTCCCCGCACACGTTTTCCTCGCAGATGCGTGCCGATCATCACCCTCTCCTTCACCCGCAGCACGCTCGCTGCAGCATCCGCCGATGCCGGCTCCTCCACCGGCTCCTCCACCGGCTCCTCCGCCCGCTCCTCCGCCCGCTCCTCCCCCCGCTTGTAACACACTTTTCTCTCGCTTCGCCCTCTCCACTACCTGCAACGCTCGACCGCACGTCGAGTGGAAACGTTCTTTCAGCTCGTTTATCTGCGATGAAACTTACACAAAACCCAACCCTTCTCCCGTGTCTTTGCGTTTCAAGCAAAATGTTTACTCGAGTAAATGCTACACCAAGTTAGTTTCAAACCGTTCTTACAGCACCCGCGTCGACGCTCGTTTAAACCGGGTACGCCGTGCGCGCTGCTCCAGCTTTGTATCCCATCAGGGTTTCTTTCGGGGAGATGGTCTATATTTTTGTGCTGTTTATCTTCAGTATGAATTGGCAGGCCAATCAGCCACAATAATTACATCCAACGTAAGCTTGAAATGTGCCTGCTGTACAAGTCATACGCCCGCGCAGCTCCACTGTTTTAGAAAATGACTCTACCCTACTGTACTACCTAAAATCAACACCCTGATCATCCTTCATCGTCGTTTCAATTACGGACTTTGAAGAAGAACTAGCAAATATTCCCAGCTAAAACTCATTCAGGGCACCCACGTGGCGCGAGGTCAGGCTAGCGAGAGCAACCCCAGCGTGACCTCAGGGCACGCGTGTGCATCTTAAAACGGTTAGGCCCCCAAAGGCAGCGGACACCTACCGAAGTCGAACTCACGAGCGGGCGTTTATTGCCTCATTAAGGAACTGCGCCTTCTGGCCCGTTCCCGAAACCCGTTGGCACGCGTGGCCGATTTCGATGTGATTGCGGTGATACTAGAACGCTCAGCCGTCGTCGCGGAGGTTATACTGCCTTGCATTCCCCGACCACGTCCATTAGCAACCGTGTGCTTAGGCTCCTTGCTGAAGTTCACACTGCTGTTTTCACGTTCTTGGTTTCTGGCCCAGAGTCTGCGGATTCGAAAATGAGCAACGCTGCGTACGTGACGAAGAAGCGATAAAAGAGCCGCACAATGGGTATACACTGATGGGGAGAGTCATTAAACGGGATGCTTTTCCGTGAGATTTTTCTCGCGCATGGGATGCGACTGCTTTTGCTCAAAGTGTTTTTTTTTTGTCATGTTTGTGATAGTGAACTGTGCTTGCCGTAGAAGCAGTTATGCCCCGGTAACATTAGTTCCTTGCTATAAAGGTTGCAGCCGTGACCCTCGCTTGTCTGCACGATTACCTCAATGTTTAATCTGTTCAAAATGTCGTTGCAAGCGCAGCGATTTCACTCAAAAAATTAACGAACTTTATGTAAGTGTTATTCTTTTATATTCAACGAACTACAGGTTTTACGATTGCTCCATCAGCTGCTTTGCTTTAGCCCTTAACACTGTAGTGAGCTCTGTACTCTGCTTATTGTAAATAAAGTATTACTACTGGTTACACTACTACATCAGTACTATACAAGTAGACACTGTGTACGGTTCTAAGATACGTTTAAGCCCACGTAGGACCATTTAACTGAGCAAAGACAAAAATAAGTTATACTTTTGGCAATACAGCTAACATAATTAATTTGACAATTGCTGAAAAAAAATCTTCCAGGCTTTCGGAACTCAGAGTAGCTTAATATTATTACTTCTGTGGATTGTGTTCAAGTAGAATCAATTTAATTGGACACACATTGCAGCAGCAAGAAGGCAAACGAAAACGTTTACAGCAGTCCACTGCGGTGGTAGAACTGTGGGTCACTGTTACAGTACAATCGATTAAACTGTGCTCCAGACGCTACCTTTCACAGCTACATTTCCTCAACTTTTTGGCTTTCATACCTATGCGCTGTTTTCAGTAACACTGGTCTTCATGGCTATAGCAACAAACAACAAGGAAGCTTTTCATCTTCAGTAAAATGGCAGTATAAATTTTGTTTCTTTGCTGTCCTCTAAGCAGCCTATTCTCTGTTCCAAAGTTTTTCCTGTTTCAGGTTTTTTTTGGGGGGGGGAGGGGGGTTGCGCGTAAAAGTTAACTTGGCCATTGCCGAGGTGTGTTATAGACATGGATATTCTTCTCGTAATGTGCAAGTTTGGGACAAATCATAACAACATTATTCAGACACCGCTAATAATTTACTAGATGATGTCACACGTGTGGCAGTGTTGCGCTGTCTCGAAAACAACTGTGAACGGTGATCGCGCCAGCATTCTGCTCGATATAAATCACCACAGCCATTGGTTTTGCCTACGGTGGCTGTACAAATAATGTGCACCATGGGAGGTATTCGTGTGCTATGTTCATCTTGGTAGATACTTCAGAATAAAGGCATGCTTTTAACCCAAGTACACATTTAAAGGAACATATTCCTCAAGTCAACTGTGGTAACCTGTTTTCATTTTTGAGCTTTTTTTCCTGCGAATTACGGTGTTTAAAATGAAGTGTGGAAGCACTTCTTAAAAAAAAAAACATGGCAGAATACATTTCACGACCTTGGTAGGATTAAGTATGGGTTGCGATAAAGCATTATAGAGACGCATCGTAGTACTGATATTATATTACTTTCAAATAGGTACTAGGCGAAAGCATTTCAAAATGCTCAATGCAATAAAATACTCACAGGTCAAGGTGGCCACACGTTAGGACTCTTACAAGATCGCATTACTAAGCATGGACTCTCAGCAGGAGTGTTTTTCGCGGACGGTATTATAGAGTAAATGCTTGGTATTCTCCATTTCTAATGAACTAAGGCGCAATTATATATTTACACCTATGCTGTTTCTTGCTTAAGAAAGTGTGTTCGTAAAACGCTTGTTGTTGTTGACAGCTAAATAAACGAAGCATTTTAAACCTTAATCCGCATAATCATGAAAGTCGCAACGTGTCTGAGTCAGCTTCGCGATAGAGGTTAGACTAAGACTGACAGATCGAACACTGCTGCTGGCATGCAAATAATACTAATCGCAGTATGAGAAAACGTTTAACTGGAGTCATGTTAAAAAAAGAAAAAACCTTACGGTGCGTGCGCGCAGCACACCAACAGGAAAGCAAGCTTGTAGTGCGTAATACTTCCAGTGTCAATTTGTGTGCCAATCTTTTCGACATAATTTTGTGATTTATTTTATAACTTTTTGTCTTCTCAGCGTCAAATTGAAGCCTATCTGAGCTACGAAGCCGATCGGCCATATTTACTCATTGAACAAAACGTTTTCAGCGATATACTATATAAAAGTGGCTCATTTCCTTCAGATATTCCGCCAGTAGAAATGCCACGAGGCTTGTGTTTTAAACTTCTCACGAACTTCAGCAACTGTTTAGGAACGTCAGTCGTCTTTACTCACGGTTTGTTCAGAATGGGTGAATCAATGCCTTTCGAAGCAGTAGCCAGCCACTATGGAATCGATGTCGTATTGATTGCTTGACGATGCGAGAGCAATTTTCTAGGAGCTTGCCCAGTCCTCCTACATTTATTTGTTTTTTTTTTCTTGGGAAGTTGGATCTCTGGAAGCTTCTGACATTGGGTGCTAATGACCGAGAAAATGGATTGGAGCATTCGTCGCGTCATGAAGCGCATTGTTCCAAGTGAGAAACCCGATTGTCATCCAGCAGCCTCTCTCACCCTCTTACACACACACGTACAGACCCATGCGAGCATGCTTCCTTTATTTGTTTTTTTTCTCCAGATTGTTGCCTTTCACAGGCAAGCGACATTTGCGTTGGGCTGCAGAATTTTGATCGTTTCTCTCCTTGTTAGACTGTACCAATGCGACGATTCTGATTGCACTCTTCTCTTCTAAGTATCACACTGGCTTTCTGAATCTGATACAAGGTACGTAAATTTCAAAGGACCTCCATCGATGCTAATTCTGGTAGTGTTTTGTTATACAATAGACGCAATTCACTACTTTTGTCCCGGTGACTGCCGTTATCGCGACCATCTAGAGACTCTTCCTTCTCACCGCCTTTACAAAATTGGATGACAAAACTTTCGAAGAAGACCAAACTGTGGAGGTCGATGCCTGGCACGCCTGGCGAAAAAAAATAACCGGTAGAGCGGCACCACGCCTATCGTAATGCACGGACAGAATGAACGAATTGCGATCTGATGATGAATGTTAGAGATATATAAACGCTATTTCCTTTTTTTCCAAATTTCTGCCTAGTTGCGTGGGTTTCTAATTGCGAGTTGGAGCAATCACGCCCCCCGCTCCCCCCCCCCCAAAAAAAAAACTCCGGAATAACGTTGGTCGCAACTAATGCAATGCTTTAAGCAAAGTTGTGTTATTAAATGCAAAGCATTTCCTAGCAAACTTCGGCGACTTTGAGCGTATCTATCTATCTATCTATCTATCTATCTATCTATCTATCTATCTATCTATCTATATATCTATCTATCTATCTATCTATCTATTTATCAAGCCGCCTACGACTTTGAGCTCTCCCGGCTGTTCTGATATTGGTATCAATACCAAACTTGGTATGGCATATCATGACTGTATGAAGAACATACTTGACTAGTCAAGACAAGAAAACCATGACGTCTATGTCATGAATATCATGGTTTATATTTCATGGTCCTGCAGCTCTTGCGGCAATTTTGTTCACATTGCATGTTGCAAAACTGGTATGGTTGGGCATGATTGCATGGCGAACACAAGCGACAGACCCTGGCATAAAACTCATGACACGCGTGTCATGTAACAACATGATTACATGCCACGCTCATGATGCGCTTGCGGCCGTTTTTCTAGCGTCACACATACCAAAGTTGGTAATACAGTACGTGAATGAATGACGAATGTATGTAATTGGTGCAAACATCATAATAATAAGCACGGTCAAAGAGTTCGATTCAAGCGAAGAACAAGAAATCGTCATGGCACTGGTGCGCTGTGCCATGGTGTCAGCGCTGGCAGCACAGATGCCTCCAACGAAAAGAAAAAGCTGGTTGGTGGTGGGTGTGACCGTACCTTCGATCACGAGAGTTGCCCGGCCATGCAAGCCGCCTACTTCCCATGCTGCGCTGAGACGACGAGGAGTGTTTCAGAGAGTCGTACGTGTTCGAAAACGCTCTTGAATTTATCTTGCCTTGCCACAGCCTCCAATGCCGCACAAACGCGTCTCGAACACGGTGCTTTAAGTCGTTTCCAAAGCATGAAGCACAAACGTGTTCCAAACGCGCTTCATTGGAGGCGGTGACAAGTCATCATCATCATCATAATCATCATCACCATCATCATCATCATCATCAGCCTGACTACGTCCACTGCAGGACAAAGGCCTCTCCCATGTTCCGCCAGTCAACCCAGTCCTGTGCTTGCTGCTGCCACTTTATACCCGCAAACTTCTTAATCTCATCTGCCCACCTAACCTTCTGTCTCCCCCTAACCCGCTTCCCTTCTCTGGGAATCCAGTCAGTTACCCTTAATGACCAGCGGTTATCCTGTCTACGCGCTACATGCCCGGCCCATGTCCATTTCCTCTTCTTTATCTCAACCATGGTATCCTTAACCCCCGTTTGTCCCCTAATCCACTCTGCTATCTTCCTGTCTCTTAAGGTTACACCTACCATTTTTCTTTATATTTCTCGCTGCGTCGTCCAGAATTTCTGCTGAACCCTCTTTGTAAGTCTCTAGGTTTTCTCCGTAGCTAAGTACCGGCAAGATACAACTGTTATATACCTTCCTCTTGAAGGATAGTGGCAATCTACCTGTAATAACTTGAGAGTGCTTGCCGAATGTGCTCCACCCCATTCTTATTCATCTAGTTACTTCAACCTCGTGGTTCGGCTCCGCGGTTATTACCCGCCCTAAGTAGACATGGTCTTTTTTTTTACAACTTGAAGTGCACTATTACTTATCTCGAAGCGCTGCTTTTTTCTGAGGTTGTTGTGCATTACTTCCGTTTTCTGCAGATAAACTTTGAGACCCACCTTTCTGCTCTCATTGTCTAACTCCGTCATCGTGAGTTGCAATTCGTCCCCTGAGTTACTCATCAATGCAATGTCATCGGCGAAGCGCACATTACTAAGGTGACAAGTCAAGTTCAAGACAAAAAGCGATTATGAGTACGGAGGAAAGATAGTGCATTATTCGTTTTCTCTTTACTTTGATGGTGTTTAGTTTCTTGCAAATGCCGCCACGTAAATTCGACACTTTGCTTGAGCTGCTGCGCCCCAACATCTCCATGCCAAATATTCCGCGGTGGCCATGGTGCCACAAACCCAGGGGAACGCACTCGTTTGTATCTGCTGGCAAAAGACCAGCGCAATGAAAAAAAAATTTGAGCATCGCTGATTGGTTCCAACAGCTTTGCGACTGCAGTCGCGTGACTGAAAAATCTGTCAGGAAGCGACTAACTAAAGCAGTCGCTTTGCGACCATTCGCGACCGTTCGTCACTGTTTGCGACCAGTCGCAAATGGTCCCGTGACCAATGCAAGTCGCCGGTGTGCACCAGCCTTCACTATCTACCCTGGAACGACGTGAACACTCATAGGCAATTTTAATGTGTGAGCGTTAAGCAATACCCGACACCGGTAGCGTCGACCCAGTGAAGGCATAGAGTAAATGCCAGTGTTTATAAAAACCTGACATAAGCAGTGTTGACTCCGTGACGAATGCAAATAATATATTTCGGGGTTCCAGCAGAATTCGAACCCAAACATTCTGCATGGCAGTCAAGCATTCTACCACAAAACTACGCCATGTCTCGGAATGACTTTACAAATAGACGCTGATCTTCCTGAAATGTCAATATTGGTGGCAGTGCTGCCTACCCAATTTTATAAACATTCGTATGTACTCCTTTAATACAGCCTTTACTTCGGCTTAACGTAAATTGTGGTTAGGTGCAATGCTCTGAAGTTCACTTATGTAGCAGTGTCCAGGGCCAGTATCTTCGCGAGCATCAGCACTTCATATCAGCTTTTGGTGTTGCTAATACGCATGTTCCAGTTGACATCGCTGAGCAAGTGCAAACAACTGGTTATATAAACATCTGCAACTCTTCAACACATGTCTGTGCTTGAAACATTTGTACATATATATTAGCTTCATTTCATGAAGCTCTGCTCCCGGTCACCTCCCCTCCGCATGCTTCGCTTAACATCGAATCCCAGTTACGTGGGGTCTGCCGATTTTTCTACAACTTCCCTTTAATTGTGATTTCGTTTTATTAGATAACTTCACTGTTTTAATTCTTCACAAACCATTATAGGTCTTGGACTAAAATACGCAAGGTAAGAAGTTGGTGGTGCCCCCAGGCCAAAGCAGAAAAACACGTGGCAGGTGAATTGATCACAGAAATTTAAAAACAAATGCTATGCCCATAATACTAATTATTTTCGCATGGAGAAGCTGAAATATTAGGCACTATTTATAACATGTGTTGCTTCTCGTTGTACAGAAAAAGACAATGCCTTAGTAAAAATTCATGAGGCCCAGATGACTAGTGTTCAGGATTGACTTAGAAACACCACAATTAAAACAAACACACAAAGAAACACATACAAAAATAATTGTCTGGAAACAATGTAGTACTTGTTATAATACAAACCAAGGACACTCAGACGACAACCTCTGAGAGCTGACGCGTGCTCTGCGCTGTACAGCGCCGCGCATTTCTCTGGTACTGCACCTTTCTGCTACTACATTTCTGTAGCACATTGAACAGTGGTGATTTCTATCGGACACATTTCTCGCCTCGCTGTTTTCACCGAGACAGCTCTTGCCGTGTTATTGAGCTCTTATGTGTCAATGTCTGCTAAGAAAAATCAAGAAGGAGAAGACTAGCCAGTGTTTGTTTGTTTTTCATTCGGAAGCCGTAATTCGTGGGATACACATTGCGTTGTATGAAATTGTATTTCTTGGTGCGCAACGATGAAGCGCATCACATCTGGGTTCAGGAGGGATAAAAGACACGCCCAGGGACAGAAACAGCTGCCTAACTCGAGGAAGGGTTCAGAACCTATTCAGACAGTGGAGACATCTGGCGGTGCGCGAACTTATTGCAATCTAGACGTGAAAGGCTGAACAGTACTGCTTGCCTTCACCGACGAGGAGCAACTGAACTCTTGATAAAGAAACACACTCGCACAAAGAGAATTTTAGAGCGCAGCTCTTCAGCACTCGTTCAGGTCTTGAGTGGCATTGCCGTTGGTGGTGAAACTGACGGAATTGCAAAAATAAAAATTAAAAAAAAAACACCCAGGATTGAATGGGATTCAAACGAGAACCGTATGCTCGAGTATTCTACTAAGCACTCGACTACTCGACTATTCTACTAGTACTCGCGAGTCGAGTATTCTACTGAAGCCACCCTCACTCGTGAAGCTCATATGCGAGTGGCCTTATAGATGTATCATGTCTGGCAAGGAATCTCTTTAACATATGTAATATAGTGTGGCAGAAAACAGAAGAAGAATCAGACACGACGCTGTGCTAACTGGGCAACGAGTGAGAGGTGTAATGCTTCCTACCCACTGCGAAACGCTTCATCGTCTTCAGTCACGCGTAGCATCAACGCAGTGCTCATATTACCTTACTGATGTGAAGCGGATACCTCACTTATCCGCAGATAGACGAGTGATGATGCAGTGGGTGTTGTCCGACTGCACAGTTGTAATTTATGGCGCAGTCGATACCTAGCGGAAGGCCTCCCTTTCTCTCATATTTTTCCTCTCTCTTTTGCGGGAAGCCAAATATACTAATGCAGTTGCCCTTGCCACAAAATAAAGCTGCACTCAAAATTTGCATTAGGCAGTATTGTAGTCATCGGCACATTTTCTTGCGGTTAGTTTTGCAGCTAAGTTTGTTGTTTGCAGTAAGAGCTCTTGCTTTGCAGAGGTTTTTTAGCTTGGTTGGGGTTGAAAAGACAACACGCACATTCTCTCTGTCAGTGATTCTCCCCGCCCGAAATGTTGAAGGTAATGTGTATTTACGGCAATACACCCACGCAGCTGCCCTGCTCAAATGTTTTGGTTGCGGTTTTTCGAGCACTTTTCATGCCTCTCGAAATACGCACAGCTGCAGAAACCGGCACGCTTTTTGCCAATTATTAAAGACAGCTTGAAACCTCTAGGTGTGACACATTAGGTACCGCAGAATAGAGCCATGCGTGTATTTTCTCTGGCCTGTTTTAGTAACCTTGTCACATACTCTGTGGTTTTATGACTGTAATGACTGGCAACCGTCTTGAATACCAATTAGTCGTACATAGGCTGCTCATTTAAAAAAATCTGCCCAGAGCAATACCGACATATCCTCGCTTTCTAGTGTTTATATTTATAAGTTTGTTGAATTTACATTACTTGGGTACTTCAAGTTCACAAAATATCAGTGGAAACTAGTAATAATCTGTGACACCAGGTCACTGCGGCCACATTTTAGATGGAAGCGACAATGCTTGAGGACCTTGTGTTCAGACTTAGGTTCACGTTACAGAACCCTGTATGGTCGAAATTTTCAGAGCCTTCCCCTATGGCGTCTCTCGTAATAATGCGGTGGTTTTGGGACGTCGAAGCCCGAGAAGTATTATTATATTTATGGCAGTTTATTACATGCCTCAATATTTTCTTAACGGGAGAGACGTTTTTTTTAAGAAATGGGAGCTTGACGCGAAAATTAGTGACAGAACAGGAAACGTTGGCAGAGCCAGCGTTTTCTCAACGAGAGTAGCATCTTTTTCCAACAAAAATCTGCTTTCTTTAGCAACGTTTTATTATACGCCTTGGTTGCTCTGTTGCTAGTTCAGTGGGCAAAAGAACGTTAGGTTGTTACTAGTGCTCTGGATATACATAATATATTACATTGAATCATTTGTTCACCGGAGCACCTGTTTCAATACTTCGTAGACTCATTAATTAATTCATTGATTTACAGCCATCAATTAAAAACCAAAGGAAGGCTGATCAACCTACTTGTCGACTCACCTGCACAAAGAGAGAAACAGAGTCCAAATTTCACAAAAGTGTGGGGGGCTTTCTACCCTGTATGTGCATATCGAGCAACGACATACTACTCTGTGGCTTGATGAAAAAGCAACGCAATTTCATTCAAAAAAGAAAGGAAACTGACACGCTGTACTCAAGGTACGTCCGAGTACGTTCGGAACACCACTAACACGGCTCTTTGTTCGCTGCACACCCTTCTTTCATAAGAAGTCAACGGTTTGTTTGTTATGCCAAAGTCAATATTAGCCCCTCTTCGTGAGTGATGGCTCTTTTACGACGAACACGAAGCTGCCGAAAATGTGTTTGCGATTTCGGCATCAACCCACCCAATTACATATAACTGCGGGTCGGTCACCGTTCCCGAAGCATTTTCTTCCTCGGGAATTACACCATGGTCTATGTTCCAGCGGATCAAACAAAAAAGATACAGCTGGGTCTGTAAGATATCGTGTCGCCAGGGAGCCAACATGCATAAGGCATGACTCTGAGTGTGCAATCTTAGACAACCTTTTGCAAGCGTACTTTCTATCTATCTGCTAGCGTTAATACGCCGGAGTCGTGTTCAGCGTGCTTTCTCAAGTTGGCGCGATCTTTCTAACATACGCGCGTGCTTGCTTGTCTGAATGCCGCAAAGCAAGTAGGCTAGGGCTCTTGCACCACGTCCTTTTGTAGCGTGAGAGCCCGGTAGTGTGTAGCGTACCGCACTTCTGTCCCATCCGACGAGGGGTCGTGCTTGCATTACATAGCCGCGAAAGCTGCTGCTTACATTACCTGAGAGTCGCGCATACGCATAGTCTCCAGAACCATCGCATCTTGTTTACCGTTTCAGGGTAACGTAATTTCTGGCTTGGTTGCTGTGCGTCGTCTGACCACCACGGTACTTATTTTAAGTTTACAGCATTTGCTCGCCTTTGCTTGTTTCTCCGGATGCCTGAGCAGCCTGAACATATCTGCCCACACCTTGTGAGAATTTGTGAGAACCACATGCTCTGCAAGCACTTTCTGATTACATCCTCGAATAAGTGCACCAGCTAATTCGACCCAGACACTTCCTCGGACGAGTGCATTAGTTCACTGGGCAAATTTACGGACTTGGCGTTCACGTTAAATAAAGAGAATGTAAGGCGTCAACTTATTTACTTACGGTGTTCCTTTCTTGCAGACATTATCCATGGCGAGTAGATAAAGCAATGAGTTGACGTAACAACTTCGGGTGACTCTGCAGCATAGTCTGCATCTCGCTGCGATTAACATGAGTGGGGTGAATGTTCGTGTTATGAGTTTACTTAACCGCGAATTCCTCCTGAGTGCGTGTATCTGAGCTACTTTGTTATTCAATGCCCGCCTTCGAGCTGAACGAACAGGTTTCATAAGGCCACGGCTATGTTGTCTTCACATGCAGATAAATTTCAATACCACCGCATTCTGATGTGTGGAGTCACGCTATGGCTGCAAATAAATGCTACACATTGAAGAACTCTAACTTCGTTGCATGCCATGAGACAACAGAGAACCTGCTCTAAAAAACTGCTGATAAAAACTTTTGTTGCAGCATAGTAAAAGAATTAATCAATTAACGAGAACAAAACAAACAAATATTTAAATAAATGATTCAATGAATAAGCAAAAAGCTCGAGAAGGCTTGGTTTAGTAAACTCAAGCGTAAATGAAGAAATAAAATTTTTTTCAGTTTTCTGCCGTGAAAATTGAAAAACAAGAATCTCCTGCGGTATCACGTGATATTTGACCGACATCTATAACACAATTATTTTCATGTGATAGCAATTAGTTAGAGACTCTCAGCTGGCTGTTTAAAATTCCGCTTATTGTTGCTTTGGTGACAGGTTCCCAAAGGTAAATAAAACTACAAAATGGTGTTCTACTACAAAGTGGCTTTGTTTCAATACAGGAAGAACTAACAGAAAACACGCTCTACAAAAACACCATGCCGGAAATTTTTGTGGTATAGCTTTGCCGCTATACAAGTAAGTCTAACAGGCAAAGCACGCTTTACAGGCGCACAAAAGTGTTTTTTTTTTCTTTTTTGGTGCCGTGATTATAAGCGAAGCAGCTCTTTGAATAACGTGTGTAACCACTGTACGCACGCGCGTCCGTACTAAGGCACCGAAACGCGTTTCTGTTGCCGCAGGTGTTGGAGCGGTGCCAAGTATTTCACGAAGCAGTTGCGCGTTGGCGTCACGCTACGCTCGCACGCTTCCCTCACAGGTGCGCTCTTACGTCACTGCCTCCTCAATCGCAGGACGCTCGCTGCAGCACCTGCAGCAGCCGGCTTCTCCGCCCGCTAGTAACACGCTTCTCTCTCGCTTCACCCTTTCCACCAGCCGCAACTCTCGCTCTCACTTCGAGTGGAAACACGCTTTCAGATTGTTGATCTGCGATGGAGAGAACACCAGAAAAAGACGCTCCTTCGCCCTCTGAAACAACCGCCTATGCGAAAAGGCCCAACCTGACCATCGCTCGCCTTGCGAGGGTTAGCGAAGCTGAGCGCGTTCGCGAATGGGGACGTTGCATCTCCAACACTGGTGAGGCGCGAGCCAGGATGCCGAACGCAAGCGTCGGCAGCGGAACGTGAACTACCCACCACGATAAGGGGTACTTATATTGATCTGGTCTTTGCCAACTTCTACGTTACGTGTCAGCAGGAACCTCTCAGCCTGCGTTTCACCAATCACAAGGCCGTGGTAGTGAAGGCAAAACGTGTGCCTGCTCTGGACCAGGGCCCATGTCTCGAGTCTGAAGAAACGACGACTAAAAAGTCTTGCCGAACGCTTTGATGAAACTTACATGAAACCCAACTCGCCTCTCGTGTCTTTGCGTTTCAAACAAATGTTTACTAGAGTAAACGCTACACCGAGTTTCACTTCAAACTGTTCTTCCAGCCCCCGCGTCAACGCCCTTTTTCAACCAGGTCAACACCCTGCATACCACTGCAGATTCGCATCCTTTCAGGGTTACCTTCGGGAAAATGGTACATCTCTTTACTTCTCGAGGTATCGATAATTACTCGCAGAATACCTTTAGGCAGTTGTCTAAGTGATGGATCAGTGAACAGATGGATCAGTGAACAGAAATGGATCAGTGAACAGAAATAGAAAAGTCTGCCCACAATAAGGCTGTCCTTTATGTTGTCTTGATGTGAGAGGGAACGCAAGAGTGCTGCGTTCCCTTTCAATGCCTTTGGAACTTCGATCACGTACCCAGCACCTCCACCAATTTGTTACGGCATTTATTAGCCGGCAACCAGCGATCATACGCTATGGCGACAGTCACGACCAAGCACGGACTCACAGCGTGAGCGGTGTCCTTGTTGGGTAGCCCCACTAGGAGGTACTCAAGAGTTCGACCCATTTCAGAGTTCGGAGGCCTCGCTGCAATGTGTACAGTCATGCTCAATTTGAGTGGCAACGCGGTGACCATGGCTCATGTACCCCAAGCCTGAATGGTTATCGCAAAGAAATGGGTGCTAATATATTGCTTCGACTCCCCGCTTTATCTCATTTTATTGTCACTCCCTCTATAGCAAGCATTACATGGTTTTACACGCTACCATTTAGTGAACCATTGTCTGCATCAGTAATACTTTAATCGTAGACGTCGCTTTAAAATGCTTGAGACACTCTTGAGGAGGGACACGAAAGTGCAACTCTTCTTCTGTCCTTGTCCATATTTTTGCGCAGTTTTTACTTCCCAAGTATGGTGCAACTCATACTGGGCGCTGTTGTGCATTACACACGATGATTCGATCAGAACTGATATTTTTCGTTGGAATTTAGTTTTGCTGCCAAATGTGTGACTTCCAGTCAGTTTTTGCTGGAAGACTCAGGAATGACGAAAATTTTATGGAATATACCAATTATTGATTTGCAATGCCAAAAAATAAACATAAAATAATTATAAATGATGAAAAGTGACATTTCGCAATGTTGCATATAAGAGGGCTCGACTACATACTATTGAACCCCCAGAAGGTTCCTGTTTTGAGTGTTGTTTCACTACATTACATTAGGACAATCAATTATCAACGTTTATTTAGAAATCTTTACCTGTCATGCTCTCCATGCCTCATGGCGATCGGTGTTTGAAGCAACGTTACATAGGCGCATGGTCTACGTCCTTTTAGAGCTTGTAACCGTTATAGCGATTTCTTATTCAATTTCCTTTAGTGCTGCAACTAGAAAAATGGCATGGGCCATCAAACCGTCGATGTTCCCAAATATCTGGCCGCAAGATAAAGCCCATCTTGTGGTTTCTACACTGTAAGAAAACTGCAGCGCAATGAAGTAGCTCTGTTCTCAAAGAGTCACCATTTCTCTATCTATCTATCTATCTATCTATCTATCTATCTATCTATCTATCTATCTATCTATCTATCTATCTATCTATCTATCTATCTATCTATGTCTGTCTGTCTGTGTGTCTATCTATCTATCTATCTATCTATCTATTTATGTCTGTCTGCATGTCTGTCTGCCTGTCTGCCTGTCTGTCTGTCTGTCCGTATGTCTGTCTGTCTGCCTGTCTGTCTGTCTGCCTGCCTGTCTGTCTGTCTGTCTGTCTGTCTGTCCGCTGAAGTAGCCCGCGTACACGCTAGCTTCAGATTCCCCTATAGGTATTACTGTATGAAACCATATGCTGCAGGTGTTTAGGTTACTAGTATCCTACAAGACCAATGCTAACCTTATACAAAATACACAGGCGTATAAGGCACACAGGTACGTCATCATTATTTGCGTCAACAATGTGAAGCCCTTCTGATCACCTCCGCTACTCACTCTGACGTGGGCGCTGCGCTCACTTTCTCCAATCGGAGCTACCAACGCCGCGGGCGTTTCTGTAAGGCTTACGTTCAAGCTGAGTGAGAATACGCGCTCGTGGCTAATCCCGCTATGCGGCTGCATACCGCTCGGCTGCATACCGCACAGCCTCTGCTCGTAATCACCGAGTTGATTGGCTCATTTGCATTGCGAAACAAGGTCACTCTTTCCGAGCAACGTGAGAAATTCATTGGCTTAGGTAGCCCTTGCGGGGAAAGAAATTTTCACGGTGTATGAGAGAAAAAAAAATAAAGCAAGTAATGATAGCCAGGGGGTTCCTTGTGACTCTTTGATCAAAATGTTTTTGAAACGTCCTTCAGCATTGCGTGTTTAGAAATTCGATGTGACCATTGCATAAAGTACTGCAGCTCTTACATTCCCTTGAGCATTGTAACACGACATCCTGCTTCGAAAACAATGTCAGTGATGGGCCGCTCATGTTGCAACCCAGGGTAATATAAGATGACATATCCTCGCTTGTTTGCTTTATCTTCGGGAAGGGGTGAGATGCTGTTTGGTTCCTAATTATCTGCAGTAGCAATTTGAAGTGGTGTTTGACGTTTGCAAAAGATGAGTGATTGAGGTGGCAGGATGTTTCGAAATTAACTATCCCGAGTGAGCCGTGCACTTTTGCGAGTGTGAGGTCCTTTGTCACACAGGTTTTATGTACCGTTTGTCACCTTACTTATGTTAAGCGCTAGTGAATTAGCGGGGCTTCACAATGCGATTATCTTCATGACTTTCGAGTGAACGTTCAGAATGCAACCTATGAATGGGATTACACGACAGCCACTATCTGGCGCCTAGTACTAAGCATAGTAGAACTAGCACAATTAGCGAGAAATGTATAATGTTTTACACTGGCTGATAAATTATTTCAGTGAAATTAGTAAAGGTGGTCACCTTTTGCAATTCAAAAATTAGGTTAATAGCGAATACTAGAGGGACTTGCTACATACATTTTTTATGAATAGCGCATGGCGTCATTAGTCTATTTGAAAAGCTCGTTTTAATCCACCCCCACGTAGCTGCCAGATATGTGTTGGCTCGAAAGTGAATACTAAATAAGATACTTTAGAACTCCACTGCAAAGACAGTCATGGTATAAGTTTAGATATAAGATGGGTAAGGTACGTACGATACCGGAGCATTCCGGAGGTCAGTTAAGATATGGGTCACTTATTTGTCCAGATAAGTAACTAAAAGTGACTCTACAAGTTAAGAGAAAAATATATGTTTTATTGTGAGTAGCTGCAATTATGGCGGCTTCTGGCGGCACAGATCTCAACCACAGAAATTTTACGCATGGTTTTAGAGATCCGCTTTAGCAGCTTGAAACGCTATCCTGGATTTTGTGAAGAAGGTCTCGAAGAAGGAACAGAAACTAAACTCATCGAACGTGTTGTAATGGCTTGAGTTAACTAAACGTGAAGACTGTATTCTTGTGCATATTACCATCAAGATCAATAACACTTTCTGCAGACGAGCCTTAATTTTCTATGAATTCTACCATAGTGAACCGAAAATTCAGCAAACTCTAGGTGGCAGCGTCATTTATTAGTGACCCAGAATTAGAAAAAAGAAAAATTGTGTAGTTTCACTTTTTCATTGAATGTACTCGAATGAAAACAAAGGTTTTAATAAAATAAAGCGGGCTTGTCAAACACATCAGTAAGTAAACCGCAGTTAAGGAATAACTTGATCGGGCTACAGCATGACGCCTATTACAAAGAAGCACTACCCCAAACACAATCGCTTATTGTGATTGTTATTTTACTTCAACTCAGATAGATGTAAACTCTTCACTCAGCGAGGGGGGCCTAAAGCATATCATCTAGGCTTGTCCCAACCTGGTCAAAGGGCCAAACAACACATATCTGAACGCGCAGCAACGGGAGATTAAGCTATGCAGTGCAGGCTTGTCCCAGCCTGGTCAAGGCGCCCACCACATATCTGAACGCATTGGGAGATCAAGCTCTTCAGCTGAAACATCCAAGACCACCTACCAGTGATCAAGCAAACCAAATATGCCACTAGAGCTCAACGACTCATAGCTGCCATCTAGGGGAGGGGATACAACTCTTCAAGGATTTGCCGTTTTGATTAAAGTTCTTTCTTTCTCTCTCGGGTCTTGCTAGAATTTGGACGTCAAATAAAATTAGAGCGATGTGGTTGTAGAGGTTTTAATTGAATGTCAGATAACATAGTCATTTCAAATATTATGGCCTTTCAGAATTTCATATACGGGTCATTGTTTAAATGGATTGGGCCTCGGTACTCTAGACACATGATATCGATCTCTACAATTGCGGAAATTCAGGCACCGATACCGAAAATATAGAGTTTTTGCTCCAAGATTATGGGTTAGCTGGTGGTGACTGCATAGGGTGCCCCAAGAAGAATATGGGACGAAGCTGGCTTCGAGGTACGTTGGTGAAAGGAGCGTGGTCTTCGCTGAAATAAATATTGAACTTCATGCAATAGGGATCGTCAGTTACTGTGACGTAGTTATTTCTTACTGAAATAGGTTGGGTGTTCTTGGGGTTTGAGTTGAGTTTATTTACCGCATACAATGTTACATTAAGTTGTAGAGACAGAGAATAAAAAGCTGCGTGACACAGCTGGAGAATGCCCCATATCTCAGGTTCACTGTGGCAACACGACGGCAAAAGCAAATTACATTTAAATACAAGTCAAATAAACAAATAACACGCTATATATTAAAAATTGTTCTACAGAAAGTAAGTATTATAACGGAGATATTTACCAAGTATATTAAACATAGACCTACTAGAAAAAGCATGCCCATTTTCAAACTTTTTTTAAATATTTAGAGTACATGGCAAGCAATAACAAATGCCTCAATACAATAGTCTCAAAACACTCGGAAAAAATTTTCCGAGTGTTTGTTGAGGTGCGT
This sequence comes from Rhipicephalus microplus, assembly GCF_043290135.1. Classification (NCBI taxonomy): domain Eukaryota; kingdom Metazoa; phylum Arthropoda; class Arachnida; order Ixodida; family Ixodidae; genus Rhipicephalus; species Rhipicephalus microplus. The sequence continues at coordinate 61,685,588 of NC_134704.1, read as the reverse complement.
AGAAGGATTTGATTGCAGAATAGTTAAACTGCATATAGAAATGAGATACTTAATGATAGCAGACCTAAAGAAAATAAATAAAGAACATTTGTAGAACAGGTACAATTTGAATACTTCATATTTAAAGAGTGTTTGTGAAGTTTCGGCGTTAACGGAGAGGTTTCTAACAGAAATTAGCGGTTTTTTATGGGATAAAGAAATTACCTATGTTTAATCCTGGTTAGATCCTCGGCAACTACTCATATACAGGATGTTAAGAGTCTTAAACTTCAAGTTGCATACATCAAAGCACTGCTTTCACTGACCGATATATACCCTCCTCACTCGGGTATTCGAGTAACGATAGTAGGCCACCCTTCCTGATTTGTAATCAGGCAATATACCATAAAGGGCCGCCTACCGCCATTCCATGCTCATAGATCTGCGCTGCTCGTAGGACTAAAGGTTTACGGTTGCAAAATTTGAACCGTAGAATGTGCTCCTAAAGATGTTCAACCCAATTTAAAGGGGCCCTGCCACACTTTTTGAGCATGATCAGAAAACGCTGCCAATAAGTAGTAGAGGCTCCCGACAACACGCGAGCCAAATAATATAGCGAAGCACGCAGCCTGAAATCAACAATAAATTATCAAAGTCAGATAAAAATTGCTTTCCCTTCTGTCGACATATCATGGAATAAGCCCTAAACTCACTCGTAGTAAGCCTATCTATCAGCCACTGGCTGATTTGAACATGGCGCGCTCGGTCGTTACAGAGATTACCACAAAATGCCGCGACCTGTCCACGCGTGCGCGCGCGGGGACACTGAAAAAGCCGCGCATTCTAAGAAAAAAAAGGGAAAAGTACTCAAGGTCACGAGGCGTACGTGACGTTTTTCTTTGCGCCCGCCATTCCTCCCTGCATTGCTTCCAGTGCTTTAGTCGGGACAAGAGAAGAGATAGTGCAATTGCAGCATTTGATGAATCTTAGTGACTCCACTCGCACTGAATATATTTTAAAATTTTATGCACAGTTTAAATCGCCAGGCAATTAGCTCTTTCAAAGAGTTCATTTTATGGTTACTTGAAAAAGCGTTTCAAGGCCTCTTTAATGTAATCTTCTAGGAATTATTGGTTGAATTTCGTTGTAGTGGAATGGATTTCCTTTCGTGGACGAAGGGAAGAGCTTCATGGAGGATTTACTCACGTTAAAAATTTCAACTTTGTGAAAATTTCATTCCGGACTCGCGTGAGGGTAGTCTTAGGATAAGGTGCTGTGGAGCCGTTTCAGGCAATAAAGAATGCTGGTAAGAAGCTGAAACACCTCATGGTGATAGAGGCCGCAAACAGCGTTTTAGGGAATGCTGGAAGCCGCAATAAAACGTACACCAATGAATCGTTTGCACAACTTGCAAAGAAGGGACTGCGTGAAATTATTCATGCATTCATTCATTGCAGTGGCTTTCAGTGTTCACATTGGTCGAACCCGCTTCCTACCTGCTAAAGAATTCGTAGCAGGCATAAAAACGGTACAATTCTGAGTATTTTATATTGTGGTCGTTAGCATAAATTTAAATGAAAACAAGATTCCTTTTCGGCAGCATGTTTTATTTGCAGCTTTCCATCAAGGTCATTTGGATAGAGCTGAATTCTGAAATATGACCAGATCTACCAAGATGGTTTTTCAGGATGACTTAACTGATGCGTATCCTTACATTCTGACTTCAGAATCCTGAGAAGATCTTCCTTTTCTTATTTAGCAACATGCCTATTTTGTGTAATATTATTCTTGAACACGAGAGCAAACTGTCCTCACAGGTGAATGCAAAAACATGACCCTACACTGTGAATGACCGCCTTGTTTGTTCATATAGCCTCACTGTTTATTTAAGTGTAGCCATCTCGATGGTCATGAATGTCCTGTCTTTGTTGTACAATTTTTGCATTGTACATCACTGCATATGCAAATAAGTTATTTTCGCTGTATATAACAGCTTGCATTGTACGTACGTATTGATCCCCATTGTCCATTCTTTTGTGTGCACATAAGCTATATATGATATATCCGGAAATAAAATTCGCTTAAACCATAGCTCTCCATAGTTGAGTACGAAGTACTAGAAATCGTTAAATAATTTTTCTAAACAGAGCTCTCCATGCTTAGTGCTGGTTTTCTTATTCAGCCGGCCGCGTTCCTCCGTATTTTTAGGTATTTTATACAACCACTATGGCATTTGCGAATCTGTTTGGTTAAACGCTCTCGAAGAAATAACACTAAAATTCAGGATGCACGAGATTTTGACATTCCGCTTCTTGGGAGGAGGTAACTTGAGCATACTGTATTTTGCTGACATATTTGGTACCTTTCCCCCGTCGTACAACCATCTTTACGTATCGTGCGATCGCTGCAGTCGGCTTTTTGTTCCTTTTTCTCGCCAGAAGGAACTGAGTTGGTCTATCGTGCGGCACTGGGAGAGCAGCGTTCTCAGGAAGGCTTTGCTTTCTCTTCAGTGTCCATACGCTGTTGGCTGCTGGCACTGCGCTTCCTTTTGCACCTAGTGCAGAGGGAGGAATCTCCAGCACGAACGCTTACACATTACTTTCTGTGTACTCACCTTCGGCATTTGATGCCTAATGTGCAACTTAACAGGGGGCCACAGCCAATAACTCTTCATTCGTTTTATGCAACAAGTGTTACATTTTTTCGCCATGGGCAGTAGACCTGTCCTGGCATAGATGTGTTGAACAACCACATAGTTGAGACAACTGCTGCTTTGTTGTTTCCGTTGGTTCCCCCAGTCCGCCGTGCTTGCTCTAGTCGGGTGTCTCGGAGCACGTTAACGGTTTCTTTTCTGCCTGGACACCTCCGGGACTTCATGTGGCGCCTGGGATTGGGTGTGCTTGCCACTTTCGACCACCTCGAAAGGCGGAGAATGGTTCAGTCAGCAACATGCCAGAACTCTTTGATTTGGGAAACAAATCAGCACTTTGTGATTCATTGTGTAATTGCTCGCGTTTTTCGGAGAGCCGTACATGCTGGATTTTGCTGCCTCAGAGTAAATCACTTCGTTTTTCTGGGCGTTGTTCTCGAGGCCGCTTCGCTTGTCTTCTCATTGTTGTCGGCTCATATCTGCTTCTGGCGCAACCGCTGCGAGGCGCTTGCAGGGGCCGCCGCCGCCGAGCACTTTTCCCGATCCTAGAGCGATTGTACTCGGAGCTGCTGTCTGTTTTGTGGGAGGAGCTCTTTTTTCTCGGCGAAGAGGAATTCCTTCGGCACTGGTCTGGCCCTTTTGTGTCGGTCTGTGACGGACGAGTCAAAGTTGTCTTTACGCCGGCCTGGTATTGGTAGACTGATGTGTCGATGCACCGGCAGAAATGGCATGCCAACATGCAAATATGCAAAATGTACATATTCATGTTTTATTTGTCTCTTGTATACCTTGAAATAAATTTTGTGGTTGTGTTTGTGTGAACCATCGAATGTACATGTTCTTTCAACGTCATCTCATATACATGTTCATGTAAATGACGTCTGTTTTGTCATCATCGTTATTGTATGTTTAAAAATAAAATGTTCTGTTGGATGTTATTGACGTTTGTGAGAAACTTGTTTTTCTAAACACAAGTCCAACAAGGAAAGCTTTATGCTCTCCCGTAGCAGAGTAACAATTACTGCAAATTATTAACAACTTTTTTCTAAACACACCTTCTGTAACGGGGGACGTCTCTATGATCTCTCATAGTATAGCACCAACAAGTACACAGACAGACAGACAGACAGACAGACAGACAGACAGACAGACAGACAGACAGACGGACAGACAGACAGACAGACAGACAGACAGAGGGACAGAGGGACAGACAGATAGATAGATAGATAGATAGATAGATAGATAGATAGATAGATAGATAGATAGATAGATAGATAGATAGATAGATAGATAGATAGATAGATAGATAGAGAGATAGATAAACGGACGGACGGACGGACGGACAGACAGACAGACAGACAGACAGACAGACAGACAGACAGACAGACAGACAGACAGACAGACAGACAGACAGACAGACAGACAGACAGACAGATAGATAGACAGACGGGCGGGTGGACGGACGGACAGACATATCGTGGACGGAGGAACAGACGGACGGACGGACGGACGGACGGACGGACGGACGGACAGACAGACAGACAGACAGACAGACAGACAGACAGACAGACAGACAGATAGATAGATAGATAGATAGATAGATAGATAGATAGATAGATAGATAGATAGATAGATAGATAGATAGATAGATAGATAGACGGACGGACGGACGGACGGACGGACGGACGGACGGACGGACGGATGGACGGACGGACGGACGGACGGACAGACAGACAGACAGACAGACAGACAGACAGACAGACAGACAGACAGACAGACAGACAGACAGACAGACAGACAGACAGACAGACAGACAGACAGACAGACAGACAGACAGACAGACAGACAGACAGACAGATAGACAGATAGATAGATAGATAGATAGATAGATAGATAGATAGATAGATAGATAGATAGATAGACAGACAGACAGACAGACAGACAGACAGAAGGGCGGGCGGATGGATGGACAGACGTGTTGGAGGCGTGTGTCCCAGAGGCAGCGGTGAAATGCGCACCAAGACAGGTGGATACGGAGCTGAGAGCTCGCTGAGGAGTTACTCAGCGTATGACTAAAAAGTAGACCTCAATAACAAAAGCAATAGTAGTGGATAATCTAGTGTACTGTGTACAATATCTACAAAGTTTGGTTCGCGTAACGTCATTCCTGCTATTTTTTTTATTGCGCTGTGAGGTAGTCGGGATATCCTCTATGAAAGTGCATATAAGATGGTGGGTAGAGAAGGACTTATTTCCTGCGCAATCATTACTGCACGCGCGAAGATTACTTTTCACTTTGCTTTTGATCCGAAGGCAGTGCGTATAATTAACAAAACTGCAGTACAGCGATCGGTTTGCGGCCCGTTAACCACATTCATTGTCGCCGCTGCATTTATCATCGTTACAGCCTCAATGTCATTCGGTGCAAGGCCGACTCGTTTATATTTTTATGGTATATGCAATGCACTTTCATTCATCTGCGGCCACATTCTCTGAATTATTTTTTATCTCTTTTTTCAGGCATGTTAATTTTGTGCTCATAGTTGGAATCTTACTTCGGTAAAAACTATGGTTGATGTCTGCCTTCTTTTTCAGGCACCCCCTTTAACATTCATTAGCCCTTCATTCCAATATTTACCATATAGCACAGCTGCAGACGGCGTTAACACTTCAGCTCCATAAACTAGCTCGCAAACAACAATTGGCGCATGCAAAGAACACCTACCGAAGATAAAAAGTGAATGAATCGAGCCAGTAAAATGTGTATTGTTTAAAATACTCTTATTTGTTTCAGGCTTGACTCTTGGTTGGGTCGCAGCCAGTGGCGGCCGAGAGTTCAATTTTTAAGTTTGAAAGGAACCTCGACAAACAACAGACCAGGCTCGAATTTCTCCAAAGTTCCCTTTTGTTGAAAGGTCCGAGCGGAACGCTCGAGTTTGCCGAACATGCAAGCTTTTTCGTTACGCCTAGCATGCGCACACGCACTGGATGAGCGAAACTATCGCGTGGGAAAACAAGCTGGTAACAGATTAACGGAAGCCACGGACTATTAACTCGCCGCTGCTTACGAGCGAAGGTAATGCGTAAGTACACCGTTTGTCGTGTCATCATCGTCATTCTGCGAATGATGTTCGCCAGCACTTAAAACAAGGAGAAAGGAGATCAAAGAAAACAAAAATGAAAGAGAAAAGAATGAGGGAGATGGAGAATAAACTTCCGCCCACTGCCAGAGTAATAAAAAGAAAACAAATGAACACCTTGCAGCTGGTAATAAAACAAGAACAAAAAAGAAACCAGAAGAGTTTATACTAGTGTACTGCGGAAAGCCTGCGCGCTCTTTGTATTCAGCACAAAAACGTGGTAGAAGAAAGAAGTTATTTAAAACTGGCAAAAGCTTTTTTTGTGCCGGACTCAAGTGACGGAACACCACCATATTGTAGGGAGCGTAATGATCACGCGCACGTCCACGGCTCGTATGCTGCGTCTATCTAATTCTATGCAGTGTAGCCAGAACTAGGGACCAACCTCAACAGGTAACACACAAGCAGCGAGAACCATGCTCAGCGCTGACTCACCCTCAACCTCCATACGGCTCGAATGAACTTGCGTGTGAAAGTGGCGCAAATTTGAAATTGTGGAATTTCTGTATGACAGTGGGTGGATTTCTATACTGGATGCAGACGGCTAAATGGACAGCTAAGAGGACAGCGGCCATCTTAAGTCTCATTCCAATTTTCATGCAGGCGGCAAAACAGACAGCTTCGAGAAGACGGCATCGTAGACAAAAACGATGCAGGCTACTTTGCTGTCCAAAGAAGATGGCGGATTAGTGATGTACTCGGGTCTCGCCATAATGGTCGTCTGCACGAAAGCAAATACTTTTCCAGACGCTCAATGTGATTGACGTTAGTTATTCGTAGATTGATCAAGAAATAAGCTAAAAATAAGTTAAGTTTGTTTGTCTTAGCTTCCTGTTCTCGACACGAAGTGCGCCTCATCGTGTAGACGAACCATGCCTCGTAGGCGTCATCCAGACGTGTTCCATTTTCAAGACAGCATGGGTGCTCGATGCTGTCTTCTAAGCTGTCAGTGTCGACTGTAAACGATGCTCTCCAGTATCACAACACAGCCATTGTCGTGTCGATAAGGAAGATGCCCATCCCAAGCCGTCTCCTTGATTGAACGTCTTCGTAGTGAGGTGCATGGATTCCAGAGACACTGCAACAAAACAGAGGCAGATTTCGGAGGCAGTGTGTTGTGCCCTTAAGATGTTCAAGCTGTTGTATGTGTAAGAGTGTAGTGTGGAGAATGGTGTAAGATGTATGTATAGGCACCGTTCACTCGAGTTTTCGAGTCTGACTACAGCGCCAGAATACATAGCCTAGCGAACATTGAAGAAACCTTGATGCGGCTTCGGTGAAAATGGAACGCAACGCGCGTGTCTCGCGCCCTTCATCTGTCGGTGGAATGTGCCCGGGATACAATGGGGACGTGAGCATTCGTCTCTTTTCTGCGTGCCCCTAACGACGAATGTCAGAAACTTGGAGACGGAGCAGTGTGAGCAACGCAGCTTCCTCCGGTCAGTGTGCCGTGCCAATGCGAATTGGGCAGGAACTTGATCGTGATCTTTCAAAACGTAGTAAAGATGAGTGGTTTTAAAGGCGGAGCATTTATTACTCGCATGATGTTGCACTTCGGAGTTGGCGGAGCCGTCACACCCCCAATGCGCATGCTTGCGTCTCGTGTCGGCCCAGGAAGACACCCGAAAACTGTTGCTCCCGGAGCCATTAAAGGATAAGAAACCACCGGGCGTTCAGCAAGCCGAGAGTGAGCAGTGGGAATGTGGACCTCTCCGCCGTACTCCTCTCCCTCGATGGCGGTCGGCATGTATATAGGTGGCAGAGCGCGCGTTCGGAATTCCGTCAAGGGCGTCTTTGCTTTCCCTTGACTTGATGCTTTCCTTGACTCGAGTAGATGCGATGGAAGCAGCGGTATCTTCAACCAGTAGCGGGGCACAACCCAACATTAGCATTTCACCACTCGTTGAAGGCAACGCTTCTCCTTCATTCAATAAATAACAATGATAAAGACGAATAACAATTAGGAATTTGTCGAACCATACCCCATCACGCAACATTGACGTGATACCTCCACCATTCCGCGACGCATTTCATCGAGTTCCCCCCGTAAAAACATACGGACGGCTTTTTTGAAGGTAATTAATTTGTTTGGGGCCTAAAGCCACGGCACATACATATTATGACATGCATGTAGGAGCCTCGAGTCACATACTTCACAATTAAACGTGTTTTTTTTTCTCTCTCTCGTTGACGGAATGCACACAGCTTTTATAGAACTGCATGAATTTTGTGCGATGGATGCAGTGAGCTCTTCGCTGAAACCGAGAAGTTGAAAGAGAAACTGAAAATCTGGCCGAGGGAGTGAGAGAGAAGGAGGAGAGAAAGGTGGAAGGAGAAGAAAGAGGAGGTGGGGAGTGTCTCTTGAATCGCGGTACCGTGCCTAAAGAATGGGGTACCATGCCTAAAGAATGGCGTAGTGCCAAGGTTTCGCTCATCCCGAAACCTGGAAAACCGCTAAGCATCGATAACTTAAGGCCCATATCACTCACATCTTGCGTCGGAAAAGTAGCTGAGCATGCAATACTCAACCGTATCACGGACCACATTGAGAGCAATGGGCTCTTTAGACACAACATTATTGGCTCCCGCAGGGCACTGTCCACACAGGACGCCATGTTGATGTTAAGAGAACACATATGTTACGGCCTCCTTCACACGCCCAAAGCCATATTAGCCCTTGACCTCGCCAAGGCCTTTGACATCGTAAAACATGAACACATACTGGGTGAAATATCACACATGAACCTAGGCGAGAAATTCTACAACTACGTTAAAGGCATTCTGGCGAACCGAACCGCCACCATACGCATAGGAGTGCAATGCGGTGAACCCGAACGACTTGGAAATATCGGCACCCCACAAGGGTCAGTGCTCTCGCCATTGATCTTTAATGTGGCGATGCACAAGTTGTCGGAGAAGCTCGCTCAAATCCCATCCGTGCACCATGCCATATACGCGGATGATATTACCATATAGGTCCCATGTGCCCACTCATATGGTGCCTTGGAAGGAATCCTTCAACAAGCATTGACTACAACTGAAGAATTTCTTAAGCCAACTGGACTCGCACAGTCCCCCACTAAATCTACTCAAACGCTCTTTCACCCTCGACGGAATTCAGGCGAAGAGGAGCAGCAAGTAGTGCTCAAAGCGGAGAACAAGCAAACGATACCGCAAGTATATACGGTCAAAGTACTAGGGCTAACGTTAAGCGCCAAGGAGGGCCACAACAAAGAAGCACTCAAGCACCTTGAAAAAAGCACGAACAATTTTTCAAGAGGCATTGCTAGAATCGCAAACAAGAGAGCAGGCGTTCTAGAAGACAACATCATGAAGGCGTATCACGCCTTTCTCGTAAGTCACGTAGCATACGCGTTCCCGTTTCTGAAACTTACGAAGGCTGAAATCAAAAAGGTCGACTCCATGCTCCGCAAGGGCCTGAAAACGGCATTCGGCTTGCCCAATAGCACGAGAAACGAGAAACTCGAGCAACTTGGTCTGCACAACACAGCCGAAGAAATTTTTGAGGCTCAGAGAGTGGCACAGATCACACGCCTGTCGTTGACGCAGGCAGGCTATCTTATCCTACGAGACGCAGGCATTTTCCCAATTTTTCCACCAGAGAAAACAACACAACTTTGTAATGACGTGAGGAAACACATTAGGGTTGAGCCAATCCCCCGCAACGTTCACCCTACATTCAACAAAGGACAAAGGAAGGACAGAGCGAGGACGCTCATAAACAAGGCAAAAAACACAACACGCACGCGCTATTCGTAGATGCCGCCCGCTACTATGGCAGGGAGGCGTTTGCCATAGCGGTTGTTGATATAGACGGAAACCTCATAAACGCGGCAACCGTCCAAACAAGCCATGTCCACGAAGCAGAGGAAATGGCGATCGCACTAGCCTTGCAAAGCTGCCAAGCCTACTCCACAATATATACAGACTCTAAGACGGCGGCACGAACATTCGCGGCTGGCCTAGTAGCTGGAAGCACTGGAAAACTCACCGCCAAAGCAATAAGAGAGTACGAGAGCAAAGAAACCCTTCTTAAGGAAGAGAAAGCTCAAATCTACGTATCTGGGTTCCCAGCCCACAAGGGACAGTTACCGGGACTCGGCCACTGCAATCCCAACGAAGAGGTCAACCGCCTGGCGCGTGAGCTCACACGCCGCGCCATGGACAACGACCCCTCGATGGGTGAGTGGTACGAGAATCTCTGCAGCCAGGACAAAGCACTCACATACTACGAGATCACTTCAGATTACCGGGGACAAAGATGTGCCTTCCCAGCACCGCACCCAAAACTTAACAAAGCACAAGCTCTAACTCTCAGAAGATTGCAAACATGTACGTACATAACACAATCCACCTTACACAGATTGGACCCCGACACACCACCCACATGCTCCCTTTGCAACCATCCCTATTGCAATTTCGAACACATGCTCTGGCTGTGCCCTACCCATAGCGCAGCACAACTGAATACCCAAGAGGCTTGGCAGCAAGCCCTCAAGAGCAACCAATACAAGCTGCAACTAAAGGCGGTCCAGAGGGCCCGAGACATCGCTACAAGCCTTCGGCTGCCAGTGCCATCCTGGGCGGAGCCTCCAGGTTGAATGAAGGGTCGGAATGGCCCTTTTCAGCCTCCTCAGGATATGTTTAAATAAAGTCAATCTCTCTCTCTCTCTCTCTCTCTCTTGAATCGCACCACTGGTCACAATCAAAAGGAAAGAACGGTAGCCGTCCCATCGGGGCGAATGTCACAGTGAGTATATTGAAACACACCACACTTGTGAAAGATAACAGAAATCTAAACAAAAAAAGAAAAAAACACAATACGGGAAAGAGTTATAAGAGATAAAGAGAGTATGAGCTGCATCCTCTGGCGCATTAGGAAGCATCGATAGCCCTGATGTTTTGTGTATCGTAAAAAAACACACAGAACACGCGCCGTTGCAGCGATAAAAACAATGTCTTTAAACCGGCAAAAACACAAATTTTTAGATGACAAGCCGCTTATGATCGAGCACAATCCAGTCTGCGGCATGAAAAACTTTAGTGCACAAGCGCGCCCACTTCCCTATTCTCTTCTCTCCAGCGCACTCCCCTTTTTCGCCTCGCAATATCGATGCAGGGTGCGTCTGCTTAGTACGCTCATCCCCTCCCCCTTCCCTCTCATCTAGACATTCCTCCCCTCATCCCTGCAGCGTTTACAACCCCATTGCCTATATATATATAGGAGTAAAGCAAAGACAGGGATGCTAACCAGGTTGAACCCGCTTTGCTAACCTACACTGTGAAAGCGGGAACGGGGAGGAGAATAATTGAGAATGAAAAAGGGAAAGACAGGCAAAGTAATACGCTAGCTTGCATAGCAGCGTGTAGCGAGCATGCCCACGAGGTCATAAAACTGTTTAGAGCTAAACTGGGTGAGTGACAAAGTAGTTTTTTTATGTGAATGTTCTCCGAGTTTGCAGGCATCCGCAAAGCTGATTTTACCGAAACGGGTAAAAAACAGCCCCACCGAAATGCAACGCTAGTCGTGAGCGAAAAGCACCGCCATCCGTACGGCTGTCATCGCTTCGTGTTTTCCCGTTCTTCCCCGTTTCCGAGCCGCGACCGCACGAAGACCGCAATATTAGCCATCCGCGACGCTTGTTAATTAAGGGAGGCCTTCGGGACCCACACGTGCCGTCGCGTGTTTATTAAGACCGCGGTGTCACGACAGGCAGGCGGGTGTGAAAGCGGCCCTTCTGCGAGAAGACGTCGACGGAGCCGTTGCAGAGGTGTGCCGCAACACCGTCGACACGGGCACACCGTAGCTCAAAAACGCGTTACTTCTTACGCGAGCTTTGATTAGGACATACGCACTCACGGGGCGTATGCAGGAAGCGAAGAGCGGGATTACTTCCCGTGTGCCTGTCTCCCTTCAGGGCTTTCTACAGGGGAAAGATGCCACACTTGCCAAAATTTCTTTATTTTTTTGGTGCTCCGTTGCAGGTACGATGTTCCCATACACGCAGTTTTTCGCATGACTGCTAGCAAAGCGGTATCGCTTTGTTGTGGTTCTTCAGTAAAGTTTTGTGGTTGAGCACACGAAATGAAGCGCCACTCGCATTCCCGCGTTTCAACCAAGGCTGCTGATATCATTACGGTAAAAGAAGTTATTTGCGGTTGCTAAGAAAATTTTTCTGTACAATTTAGCAACACGTATATTACGCCCTGTCCAATGCTATTTTCTATTGAATTCATGAGCCACCCGAAAGGGGGAAAATTTCACCTTGAAGCGTATTGGGGTATTCTTCCGAATTCCAATTTTAATGTTATCGCGTTTTTGTTAGGTTTTGTAAAGCATTCAACATTGCTTAAGGTCTTGCGTATATAACACATCTAAGAAGTATCGTATTCGTCTAGTATATGTAAGTATGCCCGAGTGTTTTATATATTTATTCTAAACTCCTAAGTTGAGCCGGAACTGTCAATGTTGTACCAGTTTTACTATTTAGAGTGCGTTTCGATCCTAACTATAGGCAGCTAAATAGACAGCTAAGTGAACAGCTACAATCTTAAGTCCCATTTCAATTCTCAAGGTGTCGGCAAAGTAGATAGCTTCGAGAACGTGCCATCTTAGATCAAAAGGATGCAGGCTACTTTGCTTCTACACAAGATTGCGACTCGGCGAACTGCGCTAATTTCGCCGGAATGGTCATCTGCAATAACACAAGTATTTTTCCAGGCTCTATTTGTGAGTAACGTTGAATGTTTCATACAATTTAGGACGAAATAGGCTAAAAAATTACCAGTTACATTTGTTTATGTTAGCTTTCTCTTCTCGACGCGAGTTGGCGTCTCGTCGTGCTGACACATGTCATTTCTTGGAAAACATGGGCTCGATGATTTCTTCTAAGCTGTCAGCATAGACTGTCTACGATGCTGTCTACAATCGGAACACAGCCTTAGAAATATTTAACGGAGTATTGCGAAACCGGAAGTAAGCGCTGGGCTAGAAGTGGTTAAAAGAAAAACACGAGCGTTTCTCGTTGCTAGAGGCGCTAACAATTGGAAGAAGTGTCATCGAAAGCAATTCCACGAGTGTGACGGGTCATTAAGAGAAGCTCCAGACATGCAGACTTATAGAAACCGAAATACTTACACTGCTGATGGTAATGGCTGTTTTGAACACTGCACCCGTTTTGATAATTTGAGCAGAAAGACCGCGGAGTGCCCCTTGATACGAATGTGTAATTGTTCATTTGCTTTCCTCTTCATAATGTAGATATTATTGTGCGTTATATTATTGCCATTTGATGTGCCGATCACTCATATGTACTTGCTTATTCGATAACGATACGCATAATTTACGAGACCGTTGAATTCCCGAAGGTATTTACTTCAGTGCAAATAAAAATGGAAAAATTAATTGACCCATCAAGGAAGTATACCTACACTGGCTCGAAAATGTGCCGGAACGTCTATCTAGAGGTGGCAGCTCGTAGCACTTCCTGAAATCTCAAATACCTATACGCCAATGTTGCGTTTCCCTCTGTACGTGAAAGTTCACTTCTGGTACAACTGAAAAGGAGAGGGCAGTTCCGACTTTCAAACGAAAAGAAGTGAAAAGTCCAATCTGTGTGGTCGCTTGCTGTTGTACTTCCAAGTTTAAAGCAGGAAAGCCAAACTCGGATGTCTGATGCTGTGTGCGCAGCTCTTTCCGGTCAGCCCATCCATCTCAGGCACCTTCCGTCTCTGACATGTCCCTGCACTGCGACATGTACCGCAGACTTCAGTGGAAACGGGTCAGCGAACTGAGCTTGTACGGTTGCCTTGTGTGGGTTTCTTGCTTTGTTTCTGATATTCGACAAACCGTGTCGGGTAGAGGAAGTGTTCCGCGACAGCAGCCCTCCGGAAGCACGTTTTTCTTCCATTCGCTCAATTTTTCGCCTAAGAAAGGACTTGCGTCTTTCAGTGTATACTTGGTGGGTGAAAGTTCAAATAGTAACAACATCGCGCTCTTCGTTTAGAAGCAAATACCGCTTTCGTGTTACCATCTGGGAGAACGCTGTGGCAGATCGCGTGCTGCCAAATACTTGACGACGTTGTTAGCGTGTATTGTCAAATTTTGAAATGACCTTCTTTGTTTTTACGCCGATTTTACTTAGCTAAGATATAGACGATACTAGCACTCGCTTGCCCCGATGCATGTGGAACTTTCAGAACGGAAACTTGCTTTCAGAATCGCAGTATATCCCATAAATATCGTATGCCCACCGTAGTTCCTTTATAATCACCATACTGACAACAGCGCAAAAAGGTACAGAGGATAGGAAAAACATGGACGAGCGTGGAACAAACACACACGCACACACACACACACACACACACACACACACACACACACACACACACACACACACACACACACACACACACACACACACGCACGCACGCACACACGTGTGTGTGTGCTTGGAATTAAACCTGTCTCGTTGAAGACTTCTATATTACGTGGTTCATAAAGCCGACCAGTACTGCTCTAAAATTTAATTATTCAGAAGACCTTGTAGGAACGCTGCGGGTGAGAATTTCGACGTCTAGCTCAATAAATTATTTTGTGCTTGCTTCGTTTTAAAACAGGTCCCTTGTAGACAGTTAATGTTTGATTAGTCCACTTACGCTCCACCAGGGAGGAAAAAAAACAATGTCTAAGAAAAGGACGCTTTTTTGTTAGAAAGTTAAGAAATTTCGCACTTCATATCGCGCCAAGGAGCAGAACCTAATTAGCAAACTTATTTTCCAGGTCTCGCTCTTCACTCTCGCAAAATCTGCTATTTTCTTGTTGATTCACACAAATTCAGCATTTGTTTTTAAATTCTTTCTGTTCACTTAGTCCGAGATGTCTTGCAGTTTTATTGTGCCTTAGGCGATGACTGTCCGCTCTGGCCAGCTTCCGTAATGAAGGGGCGAGTATTAACGAAGACGGAGTTAGTAGAACAGTTCGTGACATCCAACGGGCGTTAGTTTTGACGGCTCTAGTTAGTGTTTGCGTGGCAGTTGCTTTGTACAAGAGCGTCCTTGGACAAGTGGAGCAGAAATTGAGAGAACGAATAGTGTATTTTGTGCTCCGTTTATCAACTGAGTCTTTGTTTGTTTCTTTTTCTGTGTTTCTTTTTCTCCATTTCTTTCTTTTAACTTGCACGCCCTGTAATTTGAAGCTGAACGCAAGTAGGACCCATTGAGAGTGTTTTGTACGTTAATTTTAAACGTAGTTGTAAGCACTGGAGCCCTGTGCCTATTCGTCCGACCCAACAAGATTTAGACGCTGAAACACCTAGACAAAACATCGCACCGTCAAGTTTGTAAGCACTTTAAGGCGGGGGTTAGATCCCGATCGTGGCTAAAGAAGCTAATAGTCAAATAAGATATCATCACAGCCTTATCTCGTGTTTCAATGCAATACACGACAAAACTGTAATTCAAGAATTGAGTTCCAGGATCCCCAAACAAACATTTAGCCGCACTCTTACAAATTTCCTACATTAAGGTGCATTCGCGGTTTGTGAAGAAGGTGCATCAATGTCGCGGTTTTGCATGCCGTTAAGCACATTGAAGTGTAGCTTTTCGCTTCTCCACAAATAGCCATGATTAACACTGCGCATTGACAACATTTGACACTTGCCAGCAGTTCGACATGTAACCTATGATCGAGGGGTCCTTGCGATTGGTCACACTTCTAGTGTACGCCCTGGTGCTATAGCGTACGCAATAATTTGGACTCCCGGAAATATTTGTAAATCTGCAGCACTGAAGTTGACGACTATTTGCACACTAGTTCTTTAACTTGTTCATTACCGTGGGTGAAGGAGGCTCATAGTGTCTTTTGTTGTCGGCTTACCAATGAGAAGAAAAGAAAAAAGGAAAGAACATGTAGAGTTCTTAAGAAACTAATTAATTTCCAGGATTACGTTCTCACGGAGGTATCTGCCCTCTTTTCTTATCGCGTCTAACGTAACTCGGGGTTTTCCGGGAGTTTCGTTAGACTCCCGTCGGTGGATTTGACGCCAGAACATGCTAGTGCCTGTTCATGAAAGAACTGTGCGTCTGTAATATTGTAGTTAGCGGTTTCGTTTAGCTCGGTTTTATCCCAACGAAAGAAAAAACTACGAACTTCTATACAGTATTATTAGGAGAAGAAAAAAAAACGACATCAGCTGGTTTCTTCTCAGACTTTGAGCGTCCGCGCCGATCGAACGTGTAATGGCATGAGCCGGAGAAGTTAGCGCCCCATCGATAATAATAGCTTCCGGAGCCTGGCGGCCCTAACGAGTTCTAATGAGCGGGTACTAATAGGCGCACCGCATTTGCAGGAGGTGTCTTTTGTTAGCCGCTGTTCTGTTATCTACGCCACTGTAATTATTGGCTATATTTTAAGCAGGAAGCACCGTGCGAAACGTGTGAACGACAGCACCCTCTGGTACACTGTCTGCTACGCGCTGGCTCGTAAGCCAGTATTCAGATTTCGCACTTTCGTGAGTTGAAGGATAATATTTTTTGTAGAAGAACGAAGGCTACCGGTGGCGACATTGGTGATAGGGGCATTCTCGCGTCGGCTATTGTGTGCCCTGCTGTGTTCCTTATAGTTAGGACTGTGTTTGTCGTGTCGCCGAATCAAATCGCAGAGGCCTCTTAGGAGGAAGCGTGTAATTGAGATTTCCTCCGCCAGGTGCCGCCACAACCTCAACTGCTTGCAAGAACATTGTCTGCTCCTTCAATGAACTTCTTGAAACAAATTCTATCATTAATTAAAACAAGAAATTCGCACCTATCTTAAGTAAACTTCTGCTCAAATGTTGTATTATGTATCCAAAATAACTCTTAGCATGAACGATAACCACATATGTTTTACGAGTATGATTTAATGAAACATATCCCCTGAATATTGAGAAACGTGGAAGTAAAGGCTAGACCGGAAGTGCTTGAAAAAAAGAAAAGAAGACTGTGACTTATTGCTCGCTCTCAAACATATGCGGTGACGCAAGCTGATCTGGTTGTTGCGAGACGTTGCTGTCTCTGTGGTGCACTCGGACGAAACCCAGATAATTCGGCCTCACGCACAGAGCTTCAAGGCGGTCCCTCCTGCGTTGCAAGAGTACACCACCACCACGCGCATGCTTTGGAAACATACAGCGGAGCTCTTTGGTGGAGCGCATTGTGGAAGCGCTTTACTTGAACCACTAAAGACGCTTCTAAGTAGACCTTAGGGTGAAGCAGCCTGGAAGCAGAGGGCTTCATGACAACCTTGTGAGAAGTCGAAGCCGTTATTAACAGCAGACCCCACACGTACATTGAAGAGGACGCCAACAAATTACATCCATTAACTCCGGCGCACTTTTTGTTTGGAAAACAAGTCATCGCAACGCCGGAACCGGGGGTAACTGTAGACTTCCACTCACGCGATACTACACCGACGTGCTCAGTACCGGAAGTGGATCATCATGGAGCTTTGGCGGTGATGAAAGAGTGGAAACTTATTACAGTGCACTATACAGCCCGGACCAAGCTTCGTCACCGATTCTCGTAGGCGGCGTTTTGATAGTGCCTGAAGCCAATAGTTCGCCGATGTTCTGGAAACTCGGGCGAGAGTTGTCGCTGCACCCAGGACGAGACAGGGTAGTGACAGATGTGAAGAAAGAGAATGATGAAGTAGGAAAGGTGGAGCTAGCCCTGATCGAGTAAACGTCGTCTTCCTGACCTACGAACACGGGTGCTCGTTCTTAGCATTCAGCATTCAACGGATGTCTGCTCTCTTGCAATGCTCAAATACAGACACGCCAAAAATGCAGTTCATGAAGCGCTTGGTTTCATGTCGTCTGAAGCACGTTGTTTGCGGCTCTTCGCTCCGGCGTTTTCCAAAACGTTAAATTTATGGTTTCGGATTACTCTGAACTTGACAAAATAAGCAAGCCATACCGTTTTTCATCTTTCTTTTAAGTTTTACCTTTATTGTTGTTTATTCAGACGTGTTTTTCATTGCTTTCGATTACGTGCGGGCACTTTAGTGTGCTCCGTACATCGTCCGATTTCCTCGACTCTGTTTTGTTTCCGGTCTTCACCGGGACGGAAGTTCCGCGTTCTGTTTTGACAAGAGCTTTGAGAGGAAATCACCCACTCCGGTGGCAGCGACATCGGGTCAAAGACGTCCGCTGTGCTGCCATCCTTGAAAAGCTTTCAGCGCGTGGAAAGCGTTGATACGGCCCCTGCCGTCGTGATCAAAATTTATTCCCACTCGGATTACTCGGATGCACGCCATTCGCGCAATCCCGTCACTTTTCCCTGTAGTACTGGCTATTTTCTTGAGCGGAGAAGTAGCATTCACGTCAAAGTTTCTCGGTTATATCTCTGCATTCCCCACAAGCTCATTCTAATCACGGTCATCGTCACCATTGTCGTGCCTATTATTATCATCACGAATATGATGAACTATACCCTTTACAAGGCAAGGGCCTCACCCATGTTTCTTATACAATACCAGTTCCGAGCTTGCTTGAACCAGGTTATCCCTGTAAACTTCTGAATAGCATTTGCCTACTTAGCTTTCTGACTCCTCCTGCGAGCCACCACAAGCATTATGTGTTATTTTAAGATACAACAAGGCATCAGTGTGGGTAAGCCAATGGGTGGGTCTTAAGGAAATGTAGACCACCGAACTAAAAAAAGACATGGACTTTGGTAAGACATTTGCCAAGAAGTTGATATAACCAAGTTTTAAGCACCCTCACAAACTAATTCGTCTCAAAAGACACGAAAGTATAGCGCGAAGAAGCAAGAAAAATGTTAATTGCAAACGGGGTTACAACCTCTTTATAGATTCCTTCAAAATATAATACACGTTTTATAAGATTGTGACAAAACAATTTGACGCCGATCATGCCCCCCCCCCCTCCGCAGAGAGTCGAAACGTTTTTCTTACGATGTACAACCCCTCGAAATAAAGCACTTGACAGTTGAGACACCAAGCGTTCATATAGTATATGAAAATAGGCGAAGCGGCTACTATGGTTCTTGTTTAGCTTAAAGGGTTGAACGTCCCATATCGACTGAGGCCATGAGAGACGCAACGTTGCCGCGGTGATCCAGTGGCTAAGGTACTCGGCTGCTGACCCGCAGGTCGCGGAATGGAATCTTGGCTGCGGCGGCTGCATTTTCGATGGAGGCGAAAATGCTGTAGGCCCGTGTGCTCGCATTCGGACGCACGTTAAAGAACCCCAGGTGGTCGAAAATTTTGGAGCCCTCAAATACGGCGTCTCTCATAATCATATGGTGGTTTTGGGACGTTAAACCCCACATATCAATCCATAAGAGACGCCGTAATGGAGGGCTATGAATAATCTGGACCGCCTAGAGTTTTTTAACACTAACTCTGAGTTTACAACATGGAAGTTTGCCGGAAAGAGTAAAAATAATCGTACACGGTTCATTGGTAATTTGCTTCCTTGTAAATGCAAGCGCCGTGGCGTACATCGAACCCGCGTAAGCAGTCGTGAACCGTAACAAAGCCGCCACGCCAGCTCAGCCAGCTATTTTGAATCACCTTTTGTAAAGCATTTTCTTTTAAAAGTCAAGAGGGGGGTGGGAAGTAAAAGCACGTGTGCCGAACCATGGTCCACCTTCATCAAAGAGCTTAAAGGAGATTAAACTTATTTGGAAGATATGTGCGGCTGCGAGAATCGGGACCTGCCTACCCCGTCCAACAGGAGGGGAGCCAAGGCATACGCCTTTGCGAACGTGAAGTAGGCACCATCTCCCATGTTCACTCTAGATCCTTTTTTAAGAAGCCATTTAGGCTTTACCAAGCTGTATGTATGTATGTATGTATGTATGTATGTATGTATGTATGTATGTATGTATGTATGTATGTATGTATGTATGTATGTATGTATGTATGTATGTATGTATGTATGTATGTATGTATGTATTATGAAGTCTTGGTTTGGAAGACCTTTATTAGGCCCGAGGAACCGGCAGCCGACAGCGGAGATGCACGAACCAAGATGATGATGATACGTGACAACGATGAGGATGCATAAGCAATACACGATAATGATGATAATGTACAGATGAAGAGGATTGGTATACTAAATGCCCACACTGATTCCCCCCACGTGAGAGCGGCCAGCCTGGCCGCGGCAAGTCAAGGGGACAAAGAACGTCGCATGAAGGGCTTCATACGGGAGACATGGACGACTTCAGTAGTTCAATAATGGCGATCTGCTGGGGCTACAAGTGGCGTCACGCGATAATTTACTGGTGAAGTTTCTTCAAGAACTGTGTACGGCCTGCTAAATCGTGGCTGGTACTTGTCGCACAAACCAGGTGTGCGAATAGGCGTCAAAAGGAGCACTTCGTCTCCAGGTTGAAAGGATACAGCACGATGCGATTCATCATAAACCAGCTTTCTGTCTTGCTGTCGGGCTTCAGTGTTTATACGAGCACGTTGGCGGCTCTCTGCGAGCCGCAAAACGTATTCTTCTGAAGAGGATGGAGATGAATCCGCATGGCAGGTAAAGAAGGAGACGTCCAGCAAAGAAGTAGGGGAGCGTCCACAAACTAGGTAAAATGGTGAGTAGCTGGTTGTCCGCTGAATAGCCGTATTGTAGGCGAAAGTGACGAATGGTAGAACTACATCCCAGTTCTTGTGGTCTGGTTGAATGTAGGCGGCAATCATGTCAGCAAGAGTGCGGTGGAATCGCTCAGTGAGGCCGTTAGTTTGGGGATGATAACTAGAGGCAGTCTTGTGAGTTGTGCCAGAGGCGCGAAGAAGTTCGTTCACTAGTTGTGAAAGGAAGGCCCTTCCACGGTCGCTGAGCAATACACGTGGAGCACCATGACGCAGTATAATGGCTCGGAGGATGAAGTCGGCAATTTCAGAAGCTGAACCGGTAGTGACAGATGCCGTCTCGGCGTAGCGCGTCAAATGGTTAACGGCTGTTACTATCCATCGGTTTCCAGCAGCACTGACTGGAAGGGGGCCATAAAGATCGATGCCTACAACTTCGAATGGTGTGGCTGGGCACGGAAGAGGCTGTAGTGTACCGGCTGGAGCAGATGTGGGTAGTTTTCTACATTGGCGGGTAATGCAGGACCCAACGTACCGAGCTACACTAGTGGTAATACCTGGCCAATAAAACCGACTTCGAAGGCGATCATAGGTTTTATGGTAACCAAGGTGACCAGCCGTCGGATGGTCATGAAGTGCTCTGAGGACTTTGGACCGAAGCGATCGGGGTAGAACGGGAACCCAGCGCTGACCGTCAGGATGGTAAATTTTGCGGTACAGCACCGAGTTGTCCAGCTTAAACTGCGAGAGTTGGCGACGGAGCCTCGCATTAGGTGGACGGGAACTGCCAGTGAGGTAGCCTATAATACGTCGACAGTATGGGTCAGCCAGCTGTCGAGAAGAAACATCGTGCGGGTCGTCCGAAGGCAGCTGGTCCATAGAGGCGAGAGAGGAAACCGCCGTAGACGTGGACTCCGAGGGCGTGTTGTGCGAATTGATTGCGGAAACCCCGAGTGGAGTCGCTGGTAGTGGGCAGCGAGAAAGAGCGTCGGCGTCATTATGTTTCCTGCCACACTTGTATACGATGGCAAAATCATACTCTTGTAGGCGTAGAATCCAGCGGCCGAGGCGTCCCGACAAGTTCTTGAGTGTCGAAAGCCAACATAGAGCGTGGTGGTTGGTCACAATTGTGAAATGGCGGCCGTGAAGATAGGGACGAAATTTCTGCACTGACCAAACGACGGCGAGGCACTCCTTTTCGGTGATCGTGTAGTTCCTCTCGGCTGCGGAGAGGACGCGGCTGGCGTACGCAACGACTCGCTCTCGCGAAGAGTTGTCGCGCTGGAGGAGGACGGCTCCTAAACCGTGGCCGCTAGCGTCCGTATGGAGGAAGGTCGGTGCACCATCGTGAAAATGAGAAAGTACAGGATCGGTCGTGAGGGCACTCTTCAACCTGTCGAAAGCAGATTCACATTCCTGAGACCACTGAAAGGGCGTACCAGAAGCAAGTAGCTTATGAAGTGGTGCGGCTATGGAGGCAAAGTTTTGTATGAATCGCCGAAAGTAAGAGGTGAGACCAAGGAAACTTCGCAAATCTTTCGGCTTCTCAGAGCGAGGGAAGCGAAGCACCGCAGCAGTT
>NC_134704.1:61018620-61058620 GCF_043290135.1 Rhipicephalus microplus | reverse complement strand
CACACATAGAGAGAGAGAGAGAGAGAGAGAGAGAGAGAGAGAGAGAGAGAAGAGAGAGGAAAGGCAGGGAGGTTAACCAAACTTGTCGAGGTTGGCTACCCTACACTAGGGAAGGGGAAAGGAGGAGTAATAGACAGGAAAGATATAGAGATGAAAGAAGAGTAAGAAGGAGATGGATAAATAGTCTACACAGCACGGTCTCACGCCGTTCCTTCACAGGCACTCGGGAAGTCCGGTGGTCCTTAAGAACCACGAGAGGGCTTACGTGGCTTTGCGCGCATGCGAGACCGTCAATGTCCGGTCAATGTCCCAGAACCTTCGGTAAGTGGTCCTGAATACAAGCGATGGAACTTTGCTTCCATGGCACAGTCATTTGCAAGAAAGAATAGATTTGAAGATCACGCGCAGTAAGCACAATGCACAGAAACCAACACGACACGTGAACCACAGAATATGTCATTTGAGAGTTTTTTTAAACCTGCGAGGACAAAGCAATCGCATATCATGAAGACCAGTGGTTTATGTGTTTCCTTTTCTGTGAGGTACAAAACAAACTAAAATATTATGATTGCGAAACAGCTACTACGGTGGCGTATTTATGACGTAGATGAAAGCTTAGGAAATAGTTTAAGAAACTAATCCCTTATTGCGAGCTTTGATGTGGTGAGTTTCTACTGAAGTAAGATTTCATTATTTTTTTAATGTGTTAGGTCCCTCCATGGCCAGAAATGGATGCGATGAAAAATATTGCTTCATCTGTAGGTGCGTTGTAGGACATTGTGATGTCGAGAAAGCAGAAGCTCGTTAAGAATATTCATTAGTTCTGGTTCAGTGTCTTCTCTACAACTAGAACTTTGGGCTGGATGTTATTATGAAAGCACAATCGAGAGAAAACTGGCACAGCTGCAATAACTTTAAGCCATTCATGAAATACTCGGTACGAATGTCTCCGAGAGAACAAAAGTGAAAAGGCCTTGCGCCGAACGCGACCAATTATTTCGCGCTTACGCAAGAAATGACGTGAAAAACAGAGTGAAAAGAAAGCCACATCGGCCATTGGCTAGCTACTGCTGGGAGAAAGGTGAAGAAGCAATAAATGAAGGTTAAATTCAAAGCAGCCATATTGCGTTCCCGTCGTGTGCAAGTCGTCTCCAATGCTGTCATTTATATAAATAAGGTGCACTTACGCGCGAACGGCACTCCTGATCCGCGAACTCTGTCGGCGCTGACAGTTATTGCGAGCGCAGCTATTGCGAATGACGCTCGACGAGAAATTGAAAGCCCGCACATCTTTAAATAAGTCTTGCACGCTGCTTCACTTTTAATCGTGTCTTCTGTGTTTCACATGGAGAAGCTCTGTGAAAGCTTGCCCCGCCGCGGTGGTCTATAGTGGCTAAGGTACTCGGCTGCTGACCCGCAGGTCGCGGGTTCGAATCCCGGCTGCGGCGGCTGCATTTCCGATGGAGGCGGAAATGTTGTAGGCCCCTGTGCTTAGATTTGGGTGTACGTTAAAGAACCCCAGGTGGTCGAAATTTCCGGAGCCCTCCACTACGGCGTCTCTCATAATCATATGGTGGTTTTGGGACGTTAAACCCCACAAATCAATCAATCAAGCTCTGTGAAAGCTTCCATTTATGACGTTTGCAGGTTATGAGCTGGTGTATACCTAAAGTTTTGTTTGGAAACGATTCTTTCTTGAAGATTTATTTGCCTAGCCCACAGTATATGACATTTCGCGTCGGCTCGAAGATACCTACCTCGCAGGAATATGTTACTGTACATATTTCATTTTCTGGTTATTGTGCGTGTGCGTGTGCGAGTGTGTGTGTTTGTGTGTGTGTGTAGTTGACAAAGCTTAGCTGACTGGGCTGGTTGGTACTGTATCTGAAGGATAACCCGTTTTAGCAGCGAAGCTCTTTAGGCCCCCGCGACGTCCACCCGGCTTCAATACGTCCGGGTGCCGTGTGCAGTCAAAGCGCAGGAGCGAAAGATGCGTGCCAACAACCGGCGCCCACTATACTATCGCGAAGTCTTGCCGGTGTTCAGGTTTCATTTGACGCTGATAGTACGTTCTTGAGTAGTCTAATGCTTTCATGTGCACCAGTCCTCGAAGTTGGAGCTTAATTGTGTATCAATATCCAGCCCCGGGGCTCGATTCTGGGCTGCTTTTACGACATAAAAGGAGTTTCATGGTGAGGAGCGACGCTGCCTCTGCGGCCGCCCGTGGACCAAGTCGGTAAACAATTATAACAGGCCAGTTGGTATGAATCCATCCTGGTATACCAGGGTGTTTTCTATAGGAAGCACCCAGCTTTTACACAGAAACACACGACACAAGCGCCCTATTTTTACACAGGAACACACGATACAAGCGAAGCGCTTGTGTCGTGTGTTCCTGCATGTGTAAAAGCTGGGCGCCTCCTACCAAGATGAACCAAGTAGAGCCCCGGCGCACGCGCACGTTGTGCACTCGTGCACAGGAAACGACCGCGCTGGAACACTTAGCCCTCCCGCACTAACTGTTTGCAACATAAGGGTATGTCACACAGTTTTCTAAAATTAACTAGAGGGAAATCCGGCGCTGCGATCGTTCAGCGACCATGGGAATGATGGGTATAGTACTCGGATTTGCCTATATAGTATTCGTACTTGCGGGCGGCGTATCGCACTTGGGGCTTCTTTTATGGCTGTGTTTAGGTATCGTTTCGAAGGAAAAAACTAACTCTTTTGAATTTCGTGACTCGATGTGAAATGGTATAGCACAAATTAATAAGCTGGTGAAGCGCAACTACTGAACATTTGCCGATTGTTGTTTCGGGACAAAGCAGCTTCAAGCCACGTACGCGAACACATACGGAGCCAGAAGTACGAAAATGAGACAAATCTGTGTCCATTCCCATGCTCGCTGAAGCGATGTGCATTGCAGCTCCCATAGGCGCTACCACCAGAGTTTCCTCTAGTGTATATTTAGGAAACCCTATGGAGTATAACACTTCATATTTGCTGCAGATAGAAAAACTTTGATTACCAATGTTTTGCGGTATTTTACACAACCATTTAGGGATGAGACTCCTCCACCGGTAAGCTTCCTGATGCGCTAAAAAAGATAGGCACCATAAAAATTGGTTGTTGGTCTCTTTGTAATTGCTTTAGTTTCGTTGGTTCGGACAGAACGATTCAGTCTTCGGAGACGCTGTAATTTGAAGCGTGCAGGATGCTCCGCGTCCTTAGTGGGAAAGAAAACCATATAGGCGCCTGCTTTTGATTGAGTTAACCTGCAGCGCCTCTTTTAGGAGCTTAGAGCTTGCTCGCCAAGCCTTTTATTCTCGGGGCGTGTCTCTTGGCGTGTAAGTTTGAGGCGCAGCTGTACGATGCACCCATTACACGCCCACCGTAACTTTAATGAAAAAGGGAAGCTCTCACTATGTCATTCTGCTGACAAGCGAGGCACCCACTACGCGCTTGTAGGGCAATATGTGCACTTTCCGCTGTGAAGGCTCGTCGACAGGTGGACCCCGAAGCAGAGGAGGCACGCAAGCGGCGGCAAGAGAACTTGGACACGATACCTGCATCGGCATTGCCTTCTACAACTTTCAACTCCAACCTCTAATTCAAGATCCCTTCGCCACATACTTCATGGACCACTGAATTGTAATCCTCAAAAAAAAAAAACGCGTCCTACAGCTGTGTAATCAGTAGTGTAATAATCGTATGCGTAAATGCATCTATATGTAAGTGAATACATCTTGTGTATGTGTAGGTGTATATACAATCACCCCTATAACAACGTGTCATGTCTTCATACGATGGCAGAGGACTTGTACGGACGATTCACAGGCTCTTCCGATCAGTTCCGAACAAGCTCCTCTATCGTACTCGGCTGCTCTGCAGATCCTCCCTGGCAGGGATAGCCTGCATCATCTCAAGCTTAAAGGTGCTGCTCTCGTCTGAGTACCCGGCGTTGCAGCTGCTGTGGTGACACGGGCTGCCGATGTCATCGCGGTGAGAGGCATGGCCGTGTAGACATGGCACTGTCCAAGGACCCAGGAGAGTCCAAACACACTTGCTAATAAAGTTTTTTTTGTATGTCTGTCCTGGCGGAGTTTGCGGCATTTTGGTAGTTTGAGTGTGTCGCCAATCGACCACAGACCAGGCCCCAAAAGTTCTCCGCACTTAAAACATGGTAATTATTTAGTCACTATTATTGCACTTTGAAAATGATGCACAGGATGTTTAGAACAAATGTTAAACAATTCAGAGTAAAATGTACTCTACTATAGCAGAGCAATTTACTGTCACAATTCAAACAATCATTAATTGTGCGAAGCGGTCATGAGTCTGCGTTGAAAATATTGTCGAACGCATCAATAACATTTCAACAGAACATGTTCTTCTTAAGCATACATTGAGGATGATGACAAAAGAGACTTCATTTACATGAACATGAATATGAGATGACGGGGAAGGAACATATACATTTGATGTTTCACACAAACGCAGGCACACAAAAATGTGTCACAAAAGGACTGATACACACATGCATATTGCAAGGTAAACAAGTAGCACGAATACAACATGAATATGTACATTTCACATATTTATATGTTGGCATGTCCTTTCTGCCGTCGTATCGGCACATCAGCGTACCAATACCAGACCGGCCGAAAGACAAGTCTCACTCGTCCGTCACAGACCGACACAAAAGGGCACAACCAGTGCCGAAGGAATTCCTCTTCACCGAGAAAGAAGGGATAATCCGACAAAACGCAGCAGCTCCGAGTACAGTCGCTCTATTATCGGGAAGAGCGCGCGGCGCCGGTGTCCCGCTGTAACCACCCCGCTGTGGTTGCGCCAGAGGCAGAAAGAACCAGCAACAATGAGAAGACAAGCAAAGCGGCCTCGAGAATGACGCTAAGAAGAAACGAAGCGATTTACTCCGAGGCAGCGAAATCAAGCATGTACGGCTCTAAAAAAAACAAAAAAAAACGACCAATGTTGATTTGTTTCCCGAAGGGAGCAGTTCGGGCATGGTGCTGACTGGACCATTCTCCACCTTTCGAGGTGGTCGAGAGCGGGAAGCACACCCCATACTAGGTGCCACATGAATTCTCGGAGGTGCCTAGGCAGAAAAGAAGCCGTTAACGTGGTCCAAGACACCGGACCAGAACGAGCATGGCGGGCTAAGGGAACCAACGGAAGCAAAAAAGCGGCAGTTGTCTCAGCTATGTGGTTGTTCAACACATCTGTGCCAGGATAGGTCGAGTGGACATGGCGAAAAAAAAAATTCAACACTTGTTGCTCTAAAAAAAAAGAAGGGGGGGGGGGGCTTAGAAAAAGTGGTTAACGATTTAGAGCACTTGGTACTCTACTATGCGAGAGCTTAAAGCCGTCCCGAGGGCGTTAGATGCGACCAGCTGAGGAAAGACCTGATTACCTTTCCGTGTGTTTAGAAAAAGTTGTTGACGATTTAAAGCACTTGGTACTCTACTATGGGAGAGCTGAAAGCCGTCCCGAGACTACTGCAGTAAAAAGGACAACACTAGTTACCTTTCCGTTCCAGATCTTGCACGTAAGTATACATTAAATGCACGTTCATTCAGTAAACAGTCTGCATTCTTCTTTTCAGGGCCTAGCCATACGACCAGCTAACATAACTACGATTCTCTAAAATTTTTTGAGCGTTTCAGCTTTACTGCAAACCTTGAGCAAAAACGACAATGTATTTCTTCCGCAGCGATGATTTCTTATTCGATATCTTTAATATGAGCAGCCATCTTTATGGAGTGGACATCGAAGTGGGCAATAGCTTGTATCTGCTGATAATGAAGTTTCCTGTCGTCAAAAAAAAAATGACTGCAGTTTCCCGAGTGGGAACACTGGTTAGCATGCGGAGCATATATGTTGAACTGCGATAAATGTGGTTTGTAATTTGCGACATGCGTGTGTGTTATGAGTGAACACGAGTGAACACGAGTGAACACGCACGCACGTATGCTGCGAAAGACTATGTTTATTGATGAGACGATTTGGGTATTTTGAGCAAGATGGCTTTATGGTCCGTAAAGTGAAGGGTGAGTGGGTCTGGTTGCAGCGGTCGAAGGTCGAAATTCGCAAAGACGTAGTCGATGCACGTCCCGCGAACCGTGGTCGGATGATGTTTGCCGTCGTGCGTTGCTCGTTTCAGCGAGTGCCGCGACTCCATGTAGTTGACCACTTAATCGTCCTTGATGACGTCGACGTTAAAGTCGCCAACTATCACGAAGGGTCGTCGTTGCTGTCGTGACCAACCTTGGACCAACCGACGAAGGGCGGCGCGCCCCGACACTCGGTTATGGTGGCTAGAAAGAGAGGTGTCAGCATCATCCTGGTCGCGCCTTGAAAGGAGGCGTGCCGGTATTTCATTCGGCCGCGGAGCAGCGCGCAAGTCACCACCGTGATCGGTCGAGAGCGCTTGTCAGCCGCTAGCGCGGCACTTATAGTCGCTTGCTCGTGTGCTCGCAAGCCGCAACGTCTGCGCTTTGCCTATTTCGACTTGTTCGGGATCAATACAGGCCAATGTGACTATGCAACAGTGATGAGTAAACAGCAAAAACACTGCTTTGCACCTGGGTGCAATGCGGGATATGCTTCGACCCGCAAACAAGGAAAGAAAACGTCTCTCTTATCTGCTCCCGCCGAAGATGAACAGCGCAAGGCCTGGGAGCGTACGATTCACAGTGCTGACAAACCACACGAAAAGGACTGCGTTGTTTGCGAAGCTCATTTCGACGTAAGATACATCGTCCGTAGCTACATGCACGTTATCAATGGGTTCTTAGCAATTTCGGAAAAAGCTGTACCTAAGGAGGGTGGGTTCCTGAGTGAATCAATTGCCGAAGGACTCCACGTCACTCTAACCAGCATCCTTTCCATCCGGCACTATGTCAGGAAAACCTTGGGCTATAAATTCTGGATGACATCTCCCCTCTGCCAAGATGCACTTAATAGCTTTTTGGAATCCTGAAGCAAATGTCTGGCTCGAATGATCACGCTTCACTGACACAATTTTCGATCTCTGTGTATTGCCTCAGTTTATACAGTTTGGCACAGTCCCCCTCCAGTGGACACATACCTTCTGGAGTTCCGAGCGGCCTTCTATGTCCTGGCATCCACAATAATTCAATAAAATTGCAGGATAAGCTGGAGGAGCTGCTAGATGTGGGGCGCCTCAATGAGGTTCATGAAATTATTATGGCTTGTGAAGCCCTCCCTGACCACACTGATCTCATTGGACGCAAAAGTTACTCCCTGATCACTTATTACGTCAGTGGCAACATGGCCCGGAAGATGGTGAACAAGTCGATGTGCAACGAACGTAGAAGGTTGTTGCTTCGATCAGAATTCCAGCTTGCTTCCGGCAGAATCATGCCTTTTGTACCCGTCCGAGTCCTCAACAGACCTGCTCAAAGCTACGGAAAATTCGTTCGCGTATTGCTTCAATTTCAATAAGTTGAAAAGTGACAGCATAACAGACCTTACCTTTTGTCTGCCCTGAAAAGGTTAAATATGGTCGGCTGTGAACACCACAAACTGGAAGTGACAAATCAGATAAATAGTTTCTTTAAACTGACTTGAATGCATTTTCTAGTTGGTGGAGAAAATGCGTCCAATCAAAAAAAGAGAGAGAGAAAATGAAGTTCTTGAAGTTAGGACGTATGACTTAACTGTCAGTATTAACTCAGCGAACAAGGTTTTATTGTATGTTATTGTGCATTACACACACTCTGTTGTTTCTTGTGATTTTACTATTGTCTTGTTCACATTGTTATAAATCTCCGATTAACAACTGTGATGTCACTGTCTGGCTGTGTTTCACATACGCAGAAATCAATTTTTTTGTGGACTGGTTTGTTACTGTATCTATGCTTGCCAATGAAATCTCAATGCCATGTGTGTATGCGTATGCCCATTGTATCATCGTGTATTTACTGTTCTCTTTAGTTGCCTTATACACTTGCTTTAGCTGACTTTCATAAAGCTTGCAGTTTTCTTCAACCTTAATGCATATGTTGTTTATTGTTGTTTTTTGCTCTCGAGAAAATGAATGTCTTGCTCATAAAATTAGATATTGATTGCGCAAGTAATAAAAAACCGTTGCTATTATACCTTTACGTGCATTGAGACTTCACAGAGAACACTACGACACCAAATTTGAAAACTGCGCAGACTTTGTTTTGGTGTCAAGCTCACGGCAAGTCACTTGATCCTCTATCTTCTAAGCTTCGTACCTGATATACTAAGAAGTGAATTTAAAACACAAGTTTTCAGTGCCAATACACGCTTTGCAGCACGCCGCCAGAACTGTGACAGCTAGACTTTGTTATAATCCGCATGGTAGCATGAAATATTTGCATGAAAAATGACGGA
The DNA here is from genome assembly GCF_043290135.1 of Rhipicephalus microplus. NCBI lineage: Eukaryota > Metazoa > Arthropoda > Arachnida > Ixodida > Ixodidae > Rhipicephalus > Rhipicephalus microplus. Next base: position 61,050,214 of record NC_134704.1, on the reverse strand, counting down.
TACGCGTGCGCCGGCGCGAGGAGGGGCATCTCGATCAGCGACCGCAGCGCCGCCACATACGGATGAGTTCTCGCTTGCTCTTCGGTGCGCCGATGCTGACGCCTCACCTTTTAGCCACCATAACTCAGTTATTTAAAACGAGCCCTGGCCCCAGCCTACGCATGCGTGCATTAGCATACAGCTGGCGCACGTAAATCTAAAGGTCGCGCGGTGCTGTAGGGGAGAAGCAAGCGCAGCGCGCGCTGTGTTGAGAGGAGCAAGGGAGGCACAGATGGCTGGCGGGGGAGGAGGGGAGCTGCGGACGGCGACGGCGCATGACTAGCCTCTAGTATAACATGCTCCGCATGTAAAATTCAGCACAGGAGACACCACGCGAAAGAGATGGTGGAGCTCTTGGGCATCTATAGTCGTTTACAACCTAAGAAAAATTGGCAGATCCCACGTACTGTGGGAATCCATGATATGAGAAGCACGAATGAGAAATGTTGATGTCACTTTAAAATCAGGAGAACGTTGTGAGGTGGAGGTAATATATGCCATACATGACTTCCGTGTCATGATTATCATGTTTGGATGTGTCGTTGACCTTTGTCATCTATTCACGTCACGTGATACCAAGTTCAGTATATGTGGAGCTAGCGAAATGACCGTGAGCACGCTGTGAGTGTGATATGTTGTCATGTTCTTACATGACACGCGTGTCAGGATTATCATGTTTACACCAGTAATATATTTCGTCATCCATTGAAGTTACGTAACACCAAACTTGGTATAAACGGAGCTAGCAAAACGGCCACGAGCGCATCATGAAGGGCCCAATGTAATCCAATGTAGCGTTGACGCGCGCACACGCTGGGAACAGTGACGCTACTTAAGCAAAACACGAGAACTCTATAGTCTGACGCCAGGCGCGACCAGCGTCCGTCGGCGTGGCTGGACGGCAACCGGCGCGAAATGCGACATGCTGCATTTCACGCCGATGCGTTACCCAGACAACACTGCGTCTCCATGTTTTCGTGACAGAAGGACAACGGACGCACTGAAACGCGATGCGTCAAAGCAACGCAGGGCGGCACGCGTCTGTGAGTATAGGCAGGACCGGCGCCTGGCGGGGCAACGCCGACGTGACGCGACGATATGAACGCGGCGAGCACGCGCACCGCGTCACTTCGAAGTGTATTGGTGCCTTGACTGTGGCATGTAGTCATGTTCTCACATGACACGCATCTCATAATTATCATGTTTGCACCAGTCATATACCTTCGTCATCCATTGGCGTCACGTAATACCAAATTTGGCATATGTGAAGCTAGCGAAACGGCCGCGAGCGCATTATCAGTGTGGTTTGTAGTAATGTTGTTATATGACACGCATGTCGTGATTATCATGTTTGGATGTGTCATTTACCAATGTTGTCCGTTCACGTTGCGTAATACTAAGTTTGGTTTATGGGAAACTAGCGAAACGGCCACAAACGCATCATGAGCGTGGCATGTAGTCATGTTGTTACATGACACGCATGTCATGATTTTCATGTTAGGGTCGGTCGCTTGTGTTCGTCATGCAATCATGTCATACCATACCAGTTTTGCAACATGCCATGTGAACAAAACCACCGCAAGAACAACAGGACCATGAAGTGTAAATCATGACATTCATGACATACATGTCATGATTTTCATGTTAAGACTAATCAAATATGTTCTTCATACAGTCATGTTATGCCATACCAAGTTTGGTATCAATATCACTATCGAAACGGCCAGGAGAGCTAAAAAATCGGCGGATTCCTCGTACCTGGGAATCGACGTTATGCGAAGCATGCGAAGGGAAGGTGACCGTGTTGAATTTTTTTATTAAGTGACACATCAGGAAATGACGCTAAATATATGTACGAATGTTGCACGCACAAATACATGTTGAAGAGTTGCAGATGTTTATATGACCAGTTTGCACTTGCGCAACGATGCGAACCGGAACATGCATTTGGCAACACCAGAAGCTGATATGAAGCGCAGTTGCTCGCCAAGATGCTGGCCCTGGACACTGCTAACATAATTGAACTTCAGCGCATGGCAACTAACCACAATTGACGTTAACCCGACGTGACGGCTGTATGAAAGGAGTAGATATGTAGTGTTTACAAAATTGGGTAGGCAGCACTGCAACCACTATTGACGTTTCACGAAGACTAGCGTCTATTTGAAAAATCGTTGCGAGACCTGGCGTAGTTCTGTGGTAAAATGCTTCATTGGCACACAGAATGCTTGGGTTCAATTCCAGCTGGGACCCTGACATTGGTTAGCGAAGTCGAGTATTTCTTGGCGCCCGCGCGTTAAAATTGCCCCTGTGTGTTCTCGTCGTTCCTGGGAAGAGATACTTATATATGTCAATCACTTGTGGCTCATACCCGCATACCAGTGGCACATACCCGCCCGCGGGTATGTGCCACTGTCTAGCCAGATGTGTTTGACGACGTACGCGACAGTATTTTGACATTATTCATGTCTTGACCAGTGCGTCATTTTCGTCAAACCATCTTGCACGCCCATGTTTATTTTGGTTCATGCCAAGGGGGTGACCACGAGAGCACCGAAACGTAAGCGGATAGATAGATAGATAGATAGATAGATAGATAGATAGATAGATAGATACGCTCAAAGTCGCTGAAGTTAGCTAAGAAATCATTCGCATTTAATAAATCAAAGGTCCACCTCTAACCGAACCTCTCTCTGTGATTAGAAAAAGGTTGTTCTATCGTGTGACGCAACAAACCTACAGAACGAGCGTCTATACAACAAACGCCTCTCTCTCTCAGCACAAAGAAATTTGCGTCAAATCACATCTGTCAATTTCTGAGATGCCGAGTATCCGTTCGCAGATTTCAGATCGGCTGTTTTCTATAAAGATGCAATTGTGGCCGTTCGTTTTCGGTAAAAAAACTTGACTTACTACGCAACTTTCCCAAATATTTCGACATCACTCTCTGTCAAACTTAATATTTTTCGTAGGGACGTGAAGTTTTATTTAATATTGCCCGTAGTATTTGTGGAAGTGGAAAAAATGTACTCATGATCGCATCGGAAACCACGTAGCACGACTTTATCGCACAGATGAATGACTGGTGAACCTCAGTTTTGGCAGTGGTGCTTGTATATTTATTTGTATTTTGATTTTTATTTTTATATTGTAACCGACGATACGTACACTCGGCGGCAATTTTTCTTGGCATTGAAGTGAAGGATACAGTGCCAAATCGCATGCATCCTACCACCAGTGAATGTAGTTTCGCAGTAGCGTCCGTACATTCAACATGAGATATAAAACTTTCTGCTTTATTTTCTGCGTGGATTTATCTGACACAGGACGTAGCTCGCTCCAAGTAGGATATTCATATTTATTTTTAACTTATTCGTAGTGACTTCGCCGCTTTGAACGCGCGAGAAAATTGCGCCTTTTTACGTGTACCTCAGACGACGCCTGCGCCTACATAAAACGCTGATGGGGCGCCTCCATCACTTTCCACATTGTAATAAGACGAGCGCCAAACTGACCACTTCGCGTAGCTCTACATGTGCAGAAGCTCCATCCCCCGACGTTTCCCTTCAGTACAAGGAAAAGTTGTCGTCGAGTGTGGTCATGACTGTTGCTGTTATACTGAGCTTAGAGAGGTTTCTCTGTCTGTCGTCTTGTGTTTTTATATGCAAATCAGCTTATGGTCGGAGCTCGTCCTTTGTCCGTCGTTGAAGCCATGCTAGTACGCGGAGCGCCTACTAGATGGCTCTGCAGTAGAGCACTCACTCCACTCCCACGCGTGCTCAGGTACGAGTGGAAACCGCTAGTGGCGCTGCACTGCTCTGGATAATGAAGCTTTACTGTATAATAAAAACTCATACTTATTTCTCTCCCACACAGCGTAGTAGTATGAATGAAGACATAAGCATGAATGCGGTGGAGGCTAGGGTTCGCAAAGCGGCCGAGTGCGCAACCATGAACGTTTACGGTGATGAACAAAGAGCCCCTCTTCTCATAACTTCAAGTCGACCCATGACTGCTTCGTATAACACTGTGGGTTTTCTTTACAGAGAGATGTGTGAGTTTTTCGAGCGCTGTGCCTTAACTCAATTTTCACTCAAACGTTTTCCACACACAAAAGGGCGTTCTTTTAAAGGGCCCCTAAACAGCTTGATAAAATACCCCCCCCCCCAAAAAAAAACAAGCAATTTTTCCTCTCCCGACGTTTTCCATTCTCACGGCCCAATTCGTGGCGCAAGGATGAAATAGTCGTTCGGTTAGTCAATGTACGAGCTATATCTGTTGCGAATTGTTTCACGCCTGGCTATACCATGTTAATTCTGCCTTGTATTGGCTGGCTATCGTGTGCGATAAACTGAATTTCACTTCATTTACTTTGTTTGCGAATGCGCAAGCAGATGTAGCAACGTGTAGTTGAAAAGCGCGCAATCTTAACTGGCCCAACGTTTAGCGCTGCATTTCACACGTTTCATAAAGATATAAGTGATGAGTAAGGGTAGTGAAAGAAAGAAAGGAACAATGGTTTCACCTTTGATCTCTGGGTTGCTTAAGGGCCCGTTAGGAATGTAGTTGACCAGTGCCGACGACACATCTTGCCAATTCATGAGATCATCGCATTTCTTCAGTTCGCACTAACTGATCCATTCTTGTTTATTACTCTTAATCTTTCTTCTTTATCGATATATTATTCGCCCTCTCTCCTGTTAACGTTCATGTCTTTCTTCTTTGTCTCCCTCCATCTTGACAGATAACGTAGAAAAAGAAAACAAAAACAAAAATGGCAGATTCCATGCACGTACAGTGAGAATCGATGATAAGCGAAGCACGAATCAGAAACGTTGATATGTCACTTTAAAACCGGCACAACGGTAAGAGGTCGAGGTAAATGATGCCGTACATGACCTCCATGGCATGATTATGATGTTTGGATGTGTCGTTTACCTTCATCATCTATTCACGTCACGTGATACCAAATTTAGTATATGCAAAGTTACTAAAGTGGCCGCGAGCGCATCATCAGTGTGGCATGTTGTCATGTTGTTACATGACACGCATGCATTGATTGTCTTTTCTGGATGTCATTTACGTAGGTCGCGTCGCGTAATACCGAGTTTGGTTCATGTGAAGCTAGCGAAATGGCCGTGAGCATATCATGAACATGGCATGTATCTTGTTGTTACGTGACGTGCATGTGATGATTTTCATGTTAGGGTCTGGTGCTTGTGTTCGCCCTGCAATCATGCCGTATCATTCCAGTTTTGCAACAAGCCATGTGAACGAAACCACCGCAAGAGCTGCAGGACCATGAAATGTAAATGATGACATTCATGACATACATGTCATGATTTTCATGTTATGACTGCTCAATTATCTTCATACAGTCATGTTATGACATACCAAGTTTGGTATTGATACCATTATGGAAACGGCCAGGACAGCTAAAAGTCGTAGGCGGATAGATAAATAGATAGATTGATAGATAGATAGATGGATAGATAGATAGATGGATATATGGAATATATGGATATATAGATAGATAGATAGATAGATGAATAGATAGATAGATGGATATATGGAATATATAGATAGATAGATAGATAGATAGATAGATAGATAGATAGATAGATAGATAGATAGATAGATAGATAGATAGATAGATAGATAGATAGATAGATAGATAGATAGATAGATAGATAGATAGATAGATAGATAGGTAGACAGACAGACTCAAAGACGCCGAAGTTCGCTAAGAAATGCTTCGCATTTAAAAAAAGAAACATACCTTCTCCACGAACAAGTATTACGATCACCTTTTAGGATGAAGCGAGGTTCAGGTGTAGCCGAGAGAACTGCGTGGGCGCCGCGAAAGGCGTGCGGACAGAACATTTCGCCGCATAACCACGAAATAAGAAGCAGAACGCGACTTACAGTGCTGGTAACATTTTTTTTAACTATAATAAAAAATGAAACAAGAAAAGGAAAACGTGCGCAGTGGGACGGCGAAGGCGTGTGGAACTTCGTTTGCGCTTGTCACCCATTTTCCCGCTTCTCGAGCAACGATGGCCCTTTCTAATCCCCCCCCCCCCACCCGAAAAAGCGAGGAAACACGCGTGGGTCGTACACGGCTCATCTCGGCGATTCGCGTGGGCCGTGGACGGCTGAGTTCAGCGATTCGAACGAGACTACTGCAAAGTGAACTCCCGCAAGCGAACTCTCCAGTACCATGTTATTGACTTTATTTGTTTCAGTGAGCTGTACATCTGTTGTACCTGTACAGTTTTCTTTTTTAAGGCAACGATTTGATTTATTGAGCCTCATAACTTATAGAAATAGAGTCGCCTAGATGTCATAAACCTGTACTCTTTAGCAGCAAGTCATGGAGAAAAGAACAAACCGACAGGCACCAGGTAACTCCCGAGCAATCGATTGAACCCAGCAAAGTGCAAAAATAAATTACGAGTGTCTTGCCTGAATGACACTGATAGATGATGACACTGTTGATACCAATGTAACGTTTATTGAACAAAAAAAGTGTAGCTCTTAACGAAACGGAGACAAGAAAGCAACACTGAAACCAACATTGAGAGCACCATTCCACGTCGTTTGTTTGTTCCTTGCTTGACTCTGTTTTGTTCGTTCATGTACGATGGTTTACTAGCAGGTAGTAAAGCGACTTAATACCTTTCCTTACTGACACATGTTAAGCTGAAATTTGTAACAAACCTGGCTTTCATAACTTTTTAGTTGGTTAACGTGATGGATAAACGCTTGAGATCACTTAGAGATTCTCGGTCGGGGTGGTCGCACTTACAGATGGAAGCCAAATGCCTGAGGCACGTGTGCTGTGCGATGCCACTGCAGGTTTAAGAACACCAGAAGTTCAAAATTTTCGAAGCCTTCTCCCACAATCACAGCATCAATCTACTGGAACACAACAATGACCGTCTCTTCTAGACCCTACAATGCTTTCAATTAATGGGCTTCATAAATCAATGAACATGAATGCCCAATTATGGGTTTCATAGGTGAATGAACATGAATGTCCCATGGAGTTCGCTAAAGTCGTTGGGAAATTGGGTACTCAGCAGCGTTCGGTTAGGACAGGCGTTGCTAAGAATGTCAAATTAAGTGTGCACATGCATTGACTACATGCTACGGCTACGCACTCTGCTGCAGCCTGCATTGGGTGGTCTAGTGGTCACACGTAGTGCTCGGCTATTGATCCAATGTCGCGGTTGCGATCCTGGTCATGGTGGTCGCACTTATAGATGGAAGAGAAATGCCTGAGGCGCTTGGGCTGTGCGATGCCATTGCACGTTAAAGAACACTCTGCCCTCTATCTTTCATCTCCCCCATCCCCCTCCCATGCGCAGGGTAGCAAACCGGCTGCCTATAAGCTGGTTAAGCTCCCTGCCGTTCGTTTCCTCCTATTTTCCTTCCAGATGTTGAAAAATTTTGAAGCCTTCTATTACGACGTACATCATGACAACACCATGGTTGTGGCATGAAAACCTCCATATATATATCAGTACTATTCTACGGATACGCAAAGAGTATTGACGTTTACGTGACGTAACGTATTTAACGAAAAAAGCTAAGAGCATCCTCTTCGAAGATTATCGCTTGGTGACATGTGCTACAGAAAAAGAAAAAATGATGCTCGCGCTGTCTTTTTGGTACCAACCCTCCTCGATGTCACTTCCACGAGGTGCGGTAGGTTATTCGGCAGGATTGTGGACCATGGCAAACGAAAAAAAAAGAACAGGATCGACCACGTGTGTGTTGAAATACAAATTTGCAAAGAAACCTCTAACTACTACCTTTTCATATTCATGGCAACTAGAAAATATTTTAATGCGGCAGAGGCGAGGCAATGACAACGAAGCACGATAGAAATTCTCTCCGTCTGTGGTCCGACACAAAAATTTTTTTTCATGATATGATAGTTGTCGAGATTTTTCGTTCCAAAACCACGATACGATTATGAGAGACGCCGTAGTGAAAGGCTCTGGAAATTCCGACCAGCTGGATTTCTTCAACGTGTACCGACATCTGTGCAGCACACGGGCGTCTATCATTTTATTCCGTCTAAAGGCGGCTGCCGGGGTCGGGATTCAACCCCGCGACCTTTGAGTCAGCAGTCAGGCGCTTTGACCATATATATATAGATCACCACGGCAAGTGTAATTCCTTTTTCGTTATTACGTATTGCCCGCTCAAACAACGCAAGTGTGTATTGCGATTCTAAATGATATATAGAAAACACTGTTTATAAATAACATATTGAGATGTAGAAAACTGTGTACCCTGCCTTTGTTTTGTTTCCGAAAACAACTAAACACTGCTTGAGCTCATTCGCCAGCGTATACAGTGGTCGCCCTATACGTAGGGAACTCCAGCCGCATTAGATATGACATCGATGCATGAATGATTTTACCGTAGGGAGTGTTTTATGAAAGGCAAGATTAAATGTACGCAAGGTTAGGTAACTACCAGCTCTGCTTTCACTCTCACTCTTAACGCTGAGTTATACTTTCTAAAACGACTGTATTATTATGAAAGTAGGTAAATACGTAAGACATGGTAATGAAGTTTTCGAATGAAACGTACGCGGTTGCAACGACGTCATGCTCGAATGCTGTAAATGTGACAGCGGTCGTCAACAAACGTTTGTTCACTAATGGCGTGTCATCTGCGCTGTTCTGTTTTGATTTTTTAAATCAAATTTTCCGGAATTTGTTATCGTGCAAATATCGTCAGCGTCAACGTTTTCAGCATATTCGGAAATATTTATTAGCTTCTTAGGTGGCAGGGAAGCTAATCTTCTTATGAGGTATGAACCTTTTGGCTGCACCTGATGGTGTTAGATCCATTTGCATAATTGGTTCTATAATTAATACGTCGGGTCAGGAACCTTCCGCCACAGCGGTGATTCCGAAGTTATGTATCTTTGTTTTTGTATTGAAAAACTGCGACTTGTTGTGTAAGTGTTATTTTGCGCCTTTATTTAGTTTTAGGTTTGTTCTCTACCTTGCTCTACTTCTCTGCAAGAAAAGACCATTAGCCAGCACTCTAGGCACTTGCAATAATCTCTCCTTACATAAATTTAATAAAGCAAATGCACGTTCTTATTACCTGAAATTTAATACAAAGAGGACAATGAAAAGGCGTGGGACAAGTGAAATTATTTGACCTGCTTTGCACTCGCACGTGAATAAGGGCTACCCTTACAAAAATCCTATATATGGACTTATAAAAAAATCCCCATATATGGCTACATCAGGAATTAGGCATATCTGGCCCATATATGGAATCCCCATATATGGGCCGTATAAAACCTGATATGTCCAAATCCTGATATAGCCATATATGGGCCTTATATCCCCATATATGGGTGTTGCTGTATATGGCCATATATGGCTATATATAGAAGCATCCATATAAGGTCTTATATGGATGCTTTCATATGTGGCCTTATATGGATACCTTTATATAAAGCCATTTAAATGATTCATCTTTATTAGTTCAGCCTGTGTCACCGGCAAAAAATATAGCTGCTCAAATTATTCTTCAGCTAGAAATATACCTGTTTGTTGAAAGGTCTGCATGCAGTCACTATCATCTCCAAAACAAAGGCAGCACATACCCCCTGAACATTCTTGTTCAATTAAGTTATCCTCAATATATCTCAAGTTATTCTCAACAACTATTTGCTAGAATGTAACTTGGCATCATATTCAAAGTTTGTGGTGGGCACATGTCACTGTTAGTCCACTTTTCCTGAAAAGATACATTCTTTGTGCTTAAATGTATTGCTTACTTATCAACACTTTTTTATTTATCTATTTATTTTATTACCCACAGCACCAATTGGCATTACATTTGGGGAGCATTTACGAAAAGTAGAATACAAAAAATGCATAGTCAGCCAAACAAATAATCAAAGTCACCTGAACCACAATCTGCAAGAGAAATTTATATATGTCGGAACATGTTCTAACATATAAATCTGAACAATTCTAACATGAAATAAAACAAATATTTGGGAGTGTAGAGGCAATGCTAGAAGGCAGCTGGTTGCATCTTGTAAATTTTTTGGTAAAATATTATTTTGAAACACGTCAGTCTTGCATGCGATTATTCTTATCTTGAACCTATGGTCAACACGGTCTGAGACATAGTACGGTGCAAGTAAATATTCCGCTTTATCGATTCCGACTTGACAAAAATAAATAGCATAAAAGAACCCAATTTGAGTTTCGTAAAGATATCTTTCACAGTGTGTTATGTTTAAAACTTTTCTCGTGTGTCAATTATGGAGCGTCCATAGTCAGTCAAAACAAAATATTGACTTGCTATTGACCGTATGAACTGCGTGTGCATTGAATACCTTAAATGAGTTGATAATCAACTTTTAAGGAGTTTGGTCGAAAGTTATTGGTATGCAAGCTTGTTATGTACAAGTATTGTGACTAATGACCTATAGAACGACTGCTAAAACTGGTGTCTATAGGTCTCTGTACGCGTGGGAACGGAGGCATTCAACAATATTTCTTGCCAACGGGACACTAAAATGTACTTTGTAAACGTAATCCGCTTTCCTTTTTGCCAATAATGCATCATTAACGTAACAGTGGTAAAGAGCTCATTCTGCAGAAATTACAGTGTAGGCATCGGTGGCTCTCCGTGAAAAATTGTCTTGTCAATGATGGAAAATTGAGAGAATGCAAATAAAACAAATATTATAAACTTTCGGGTTTGAGTGATGATCGAAATCATGTAGGCAATTTGCATGGCATGCAATGCTCTACCACACAGCTATGCATCTGCTTGGAAATAAAGCATGAATGACTTCCTCTTGTTGTAAATGCAAGAAAAATAACTGTCATGCTTAACAAATACATGTATCCTGCATACAGGTTTCACAACACAACATTTAATATCGCAGCTATATTGCATGATACAAGCGGGCATTGTCATCAAGCATCACAACACGCTATTACCAACGTAACTTCACGGTCTAAAGACAGCCAACCATTACAAAAGGCACACTGGTTACTGCACGTATTCCCTAACGACTGCGTAGTGGGTGCATAAAGTTCTAAAACATTTTACACACATTATATTGAGAAGCACGTTCTGCAGGGCGAGTTGGTACTTCATCTTAACTTAGTTGCGCGAAAAAATTTGAAGTGCGAAAGGAAGACACCTGGACACAGCGCACACTAACAACTGAAGCTTCATTGGAGAAAACAGACATATGTATGCGGTTACGACAACACGTGAGGTGGAAAAAAATGATTAGATAAGCAGACATCTGATCATTTTCTTTCACAGTGTGGACATCGTGTCGTGGACGGCACTGCGCTGTCGTGTGGGAATTATTATTTAGAATTTATTTATATAATTGTAGATCACAAAGCTTCTCTAAAGGAATTAACATACATTCTCTAACCAATCATCATATTGTAGAGAGTGCTGCTGCGCGCCCTTGTTTGGAATACGGTAGTTAAAGCTAGATTCAGTGACACAGTATAGCGCGGGAAATCGGAGAGGCGAATTTCATAAACAAAGCTGGGGATTCATGTGTCACGTAACTCTCAATTATGTTGCTTGCTACTGAGGTAGCTTTCCTGAAAGCGCATCATTTATACTATCTGTCTGCTCATCTAATCATTTTCTTTCACCGCACGTGTTCTCGTAACCGCATATATACGTATGTCTGTTTTCTCCAACAATGTTTCAGTTGTCAGTGTGTGCTGCGTCTAGGTGTCTTCCTTTTGTATTTCAATTTTTTCGCGCAACTCAGTAATTACATAATACTTCTCGTTCTTTAAACTATGTTACCCCTTTTTTACACAAAATGCAGCCATGTGCGAAATTTTCATTGAGACACTTTCAACCTTCTCAATTACACAGTACTATTCCACAATTAAATTTGTTCAAGTAGCTTAATGCAATAAAGAGTACACACTAAGTGATTGAATTACGCACAAGAAACAGGATCGATACTGCTATCACGTTCAACTGTGAAAAACGGAGCTTAACGGTCCCCCAGTTTTTTCACACAGTAGCAAGCCCTAATGCATCATACCAGTTTATTTGTCGGCTTGCGTAAAACTATCTACAGTGTTCACGGATTAAAACGTGACATCACATTATTTTGTGTAACTATATATGTATGCGGGTATGCGCTGTTCCTCAAGATAACCACGCGATGTTGCGACATCAGTAACGATAATGTCGCCTGTGATGTACGCATTCCAGTCAAATTTACACTTATATCACCCTGATTGTAGATGGCGGAAACGAAATTACGGGCTATTCTTAACTTTTTCCATTTAGATCCGTGACATAGCACCCTGTTTTGAAGAATCAAACAAGCAACAAAATTTTAACTGCGTGTCCTTATCAAAACACACGTAAATATAAAAACAAGTGGAGCGTAGACGAAGAAAGATAAATTCAAACGCAAGACAAATTCAAACGTGGGCTCATAAATCTCATGACACCCTTGGAGTTGGAGATATGCAACTCTTTTTTATTTGTAATTGCGCAAGTTGTAATTTATCCTTTGTTTTTCCTCAAGCGTTAAAATGAGAAAAATACAACACAAGTATATTTATATCAATATATTTATGAAAAGTACAATGGCACGAAACCAACATTTTCCTGGCGTAGATTTTTTGATTAAATAGAGCACTGTCTGGATCAAGTGAAAAAAAAGAAAGTGTCGTATCGCTTATACAAAACAGCCTAATGACGTAACCACGATTAGCATAAAGTTATTTACTCAGCAAGCATGCAATGTGGTATGTTTTCGAGTTATAATAATATTTATGAACAACGTGCGAAGGTAATGAAAATGATGAACTTACCTTAACATTTAACCGAGACTTGTCTTTCAAGGAGCCTGTTAATCCTGATAACCTATTCACACCTTGAAGCCACCACGTCCATTCGTACTGCTTTAGGAAGAAGTTTTGAAGGAACACTTGCCCGCAAGCATGGGTATCCATTTTTTTCTCGCACGAAAAGTTGACGATCGCCAATCCAGCAGCGTACAGACGCACACGCACACAAAAACACTTCCACGTCCATCCACAATTTCGCCACGTACAGCGAAGTAGATTCCTGAGAGCTGAGCGATTATCTTGTGTAAATTGGAGCAGTAGTTGAACACGAAATAAGAGAAAAAGGAATGAAAATTAACAAACTCGATCAGCACGGCACCCATGACTCCGGCGAGCAAAAAAAAACAACAACAATGACGCGGACGGATACAGTGCATGAAGGCTTGACAATGAATATTGCAATGGACACTACATTACTCCTTGAGATCAATGATTTACGCACTTTTCACTAGAACTAAGCTTTCCTGAGCCCATTGGCGAACGACGTTTTATTTTTTTAACAATTATTGACGCAATATTATTACCATACGACTGAATTTTTGTGCAAACTATTTTCTTCGTCGTTACTTGAAATGGGCCGCGGCACTCTCTTTCCTGCTGTGTCGACAGACTGTTGTATGCCACGGCAGGGCTACATGGTGCCTACGCGCCGCGCTTCTTCGAACAACTTTCTCCGAATTTTCCACTCATCCGACGGGCACTTTTTTTGTATTTTTTTTACTGTGCGCACCCCTTGCAACCTAGCAGTCAGGCGAGTTTTTCGGACAATGGACTTCAACTTCCTCCCGCGGGCCCAGAAAGCTGCACGTGCAAGACCTTTGAGACAGGCATTCCGTGGAGCTGAAATCGCTGCTTCGTGTACGCTGGCTACGAAGACGCGTTTCAGCCGAATTTGCATCTCATTTCGCAAGCATTTATAATGATAATAATAATAGTCAATCAACCAATAATCAATCAATCATTTTTTAACCTACCTAAGAATAACCATAGGGTCTTTCATGCTGGCGCGCGCGAAAAGAAAACAAAAACAAACAATACATTACAGACTGTCCACAGAAATGCAAATCAATAAAAAGAGCAAAAACGAGCAGTCGAAAAGAAATCAACGCACATTGGAAACAACAAATAAAAGAGTAGATATTCATGGAATGGGACTGAAAAATAATGTGGAATATACATAACCGTGCTGAAGGCTTCCTGAAAGACGGAAAAGGGAAGAATCTGTGCATGTGCAAAGCTACGTTAGGACAGGGCAGCCCTCACTGACAAAAAAAAAATGACTGTAGACTATGAAAAACATAACGAATTAAGAAAGTTGACGTTAGATAGACTCAGTATTCTGTAAAGGATAGAGTGTTGAAAGAAGCTGGCAGGTACATGCAACGGTCGATTCTCTCTCGATAACTTACGCGGAGTTTCAAAATTATTACAACCGAGAAGGGCAGAATATCTCACCCTGAACTAGCTTGTAAAGAAATAACAGCTCAGCGCGATTTTGCCGGCCGTTAACTGATGGCAAATATAATATTCTAGCAGTGTTGCAAGGATTCTAGTGAAACGATGAGGGTAAATGGTTATGAAAATTTTCTGGACTCACTCAGTGGCGCTACTGCTGGATTTAGCAAGGCCATTCTAAATCAAATATGCATATGTACTCAAGTTGAGCACGACATATCGCGGTGTACAATTTGTAGAAGGCTGTAGGAGAACCGGATTCTCGCGAGATGTTGAGCCAACAGGAAGAGAATGGAGGCCTCGCATGGCAGCACATTTAATGCAAGTAGAAAAAATTCAGCATGCTATCAAAAGAACACCAAGATAACTGATCTCATAAAACTTCCATAACGATACAGTATGACAGCATATGGATTTGCTGTTGGACGTTTTGGGAAATACAACAACAACAACAACAACAACAACAACAACAACAACAACAACAACAATAATAATAATAATAATAATACACTCATATCATTCTGACATGGCCGAAAATATCTAGCCACATTGAATGAAATGCCAGTGTCCGGGTGCCCATGAATCTCTATACGCGAGTGTGCACTTGCGCAGTTTGGTGGGTATGTACCGGCATACATATCTTATAAGTAAGTGCACTACCGTGTTGGTGTTGAAAGGATATGTTCGCAAGCAGTTTGAATCGTTACGCGCCTGCACAACAAGGGGCTGTTTACATAACGTAGAGTTTGGCTTAGGTATCACGCCAGCCCGCAAAAAATGTGTCATACTAATTGTATTCACAAGGCAATGTTTAGGCTAATCCTGATGATGGCACGTGCGCTTTAGTGACCTCGACCAAGTAATGACACACCGACACAAAATAGAAGTTTTGTGAATTCGGCAGCCTACGTTAAATGTTGCTATAAAGCTTCAGCATTTCATTACATGGTCCATTAAATATGTATCACGTGTGAGTCAGCTGCACCTTTTTTAACGTACATGTCTATGACGTGAGATTTATTTGACGCTTGCAAACATTACACTAAATTAATTGTTCACTTGTGCAATCATAAAATTTTCAATAAATTTACTATTTGCACAGCCAGGAAAATTATACGTAGCCAAAGGAAACGCAAGATGTATTTTTGCAATAAATTAGTACAACTTCCATCTTGAATGTAATCATAATGGTGCCTGCAAGTTGCATTCACGTAAGTTCTTTTTGTTTTTGAAAATACTCCCTTAAACATTGCACTGCGCATGCAATTATAGCAAATGGCTGCTGAAAGCAATCGCAGATGAGGGGTCAACAGGATTATTAGAAATCCTGTTATATGAAGGGAGCATATAGCTATCAAAACTTTCAAATAATCAGGAATTTTGTCCACCGATGTGGAAGCTAAAAGTGCATTGAAATTACTATTTCTTGCTGCCACTTTAAACAATGCATTAATGTGAACAATATAAGTTGCATGCATTTTGTCTTTACATAATACTATATAGGATTGCTCTATGATAATAGCGAGGTTCGGAAGCTTCAATACGTTTTGTGACTTGACACGATTCCTTCCTCGTAAAACATGTCTGCTCTTGTATACATTATTTACGTCGTATTAATTGCAACTTATTGTTTCAAACCTAAATGCCATGAAAAATGTACGAGTTAAATTACATGAATGCATGCATATATGCATTCAACTGAGTTGCAACTATCACGTACACAAAGCTGACCTGAAATTTCGTTTTTTTTTGCATGGCAGAAACAACATATATATTTAATACTCCTCTTGTTATGAAAAATAAGCAGGTCAACTTTGTGTACAAATTGTTATATATTACAATTCGCATAAAAGTGTGATCACGGTGCTAAATATATACGTGGTTCATCCCAAATAAGAGAGCACTTCCACATATAAGGATCCACTTGATATGTTATATATGGTGTGGCCGTGCCTTATTTGGCCGGATTTGACTCCTTATATGGGCTATGTATGGCGTTTCCGTAAGGGTAATGGCACAATAGATGCGAAAGAAATCACACAAGCACAGCGTAGTCGCTTTCAAAATTAATTCGGCGTAAATAAATAAATAAATAAATAAATAAATAAATAAATAAATAAATAAATAAATAAATAAACTTTCAGGCTATACCTTATGCAGTCGCCTAAGACAGATTGAAAACAAAAACCATCTTCCTCTTCGTCTTCTCCGAAGAATGACGAAGGATATAGCCTAGTGAATGCCGGCCTACTACTCCAAAAATTATGAATATTTATGGCGTAGTGGGTACCCAGCAAGGGTTGTTGTACCAGTTTCCGAAAGAGTGTTTAACGAAGGCCTGTGACTGTGCTGCGCCTTGCGCGCAGGCCTGGTGTTTTTTTTTTTTGCGCGCAAAAGGGAACTAGGAGAGGTGATAAGTCAGCCCCATACAGTGTCTTCACAGGGGGGAGAGGCACTTCGAAGAACTTTCGCTCCCCCTTCCTCCCTTTCCTCAAAACGTCTACGTTTTTGTCGTCTCGCAAGACTCCAAGAATGGCGACAGTGCAAGCTTTTTGCACTTTGCCTTTTTTTTTGCTTTGATTCCGTGATCAGCCCACGTTCGCCCAAACGAGAATGTCACCAGAGTACGTCGTGATGAGGTCACAGTATTGGTAATTCGCGACGCCACGTGACCTCACGCAGGAACGCAATAACGTGAGCATCACTCGGGTAGACGCCACTGTGGTGAGATGCCAACGATTAATTTTTGTTTTTATTGTGATAGCAATTTTCTGAACACTCCCGGCTGTCTTTTGCCGCTGGCGGCGGCGTCACCGTCATTCACCGTATATGTATATGTATTAATCTATATGAAAACGCAAGAAAGAAAAATGATCCAGAAAAAGATTCAGGCGTGCATATGCAATCGAACGTCCGACCTCTGAATAGTGAGTGCGAGGTGTTAGCCATTGTGCTACGAAGGAGCACCTCCTTCAACTTTCAAACGGCAAACTATTTATATTTACCACTTCCCGCTGGCGATCGGCATCTCGGGGGAATGATCGTGTTTTCAGCATCACCCGCGAGATGGCACAGTGAGCACGCAATCAGGCGGCGCGCACATGGAGGCTCCCTATCACACACGCGTACCCCGTGGAGAGAGGACGCTCAAGCGTGGACTCGCTTAATTCACGGTGGGGACAATCATACGCCTTGGGCTTTCTCCGAACAGATTCTGTTGTAGTTGCCCAGCGCACAAGTGTAAAATATTTTCCGTTCAAGCATTAAAGCTTTCAGTTGTGAGTAAGCGCTTGTGGTAAACCTTTCTTGTCCGTGTTTCTTCGCGCTACATCAGCGTTGTTAAGGCACACGAAGGTTAGTGCACTCGCTGCACAGTCTCCGTTTACGAAAAGGGCGCGCTTTTCAGAGACACCGAAGTAACAACAGAGACGCTCATTCTCGTTCACCTGTACCTGTGAGTACGCTTCGTTCGTCATTTGTGCGTGTTATACGTGCGGCACGTTTCGATCTGCTTGCCATTCTTTGCGTGACCTGCCAATTTGTTGCTATCGCGTTCATTGCTTCCTCTTTGCGGCAAAGTTGTGACTTTTTTGATTACGCATCTACAGCTTTCGCCTTAATGAATCTCGGTGATATTAAGGAAACAGCTGAATGGCTTTGGAGCAACACAGTACGAGTCAAATCAGCTTATAATCCGCCACTTTCGTCTGCCTGATTGTATGAAATTGCTTTATTTTTTCAGTGATTCACTGTGAAATTTCTTGAGCGGGGCCTAAAACAGCTTTCCCGGCTAAACTGATAGTCGAACAAGATATACAGTGTGAACGCAAGACACTTGAAGACGCTTGAGCTCCGCCTTCAAGAGTCAAACGCGAGAGGACCTCGTGAGCATGTTGGAGTCAATCATGCCACAAGGAACGGGACTTCCATGCGCGTCTAAGCTGGTTATCTCAAACTATCCTGGTACGCCTACTGCAAGGAGAGCTGTGAAGTGCCCACTGCGACATAACTTTCCTTTTACTTCTGGCCTTGTTGGTGCGACATACTTGAAGTGATTTATAGCTCAGATTTATTTAGGAGAGACAAGACCAAGTGCACACACTTAACCCCGTATTCCAGAACCTTCCTCCACTCAACGCTTCACCTTCGCTTGAGAAAGCCGATGGGAGCGCTGTCTCTAGGCACGGCAAGTCAGTGCATATCAGCGATAATCTGCTGCGATTGTTGAGTAGCGCAGCATCATTTTCAGCCGAGCGGTGACGCAATGCTTAACTCTGTCAAGTGAAGGGTGGAAGTCGAGTCGAGGAGTGTTTGTGAACACGGGGGTCAGTGCCTGCGTGTGTGCCCCCTTCGTTCATTCGCGTCTAGAAAACAGTCTGCTCAAAATCGCCTCCCGTATTTGCTTTTGAGAGTTGGTGATGTACCCAATGCGTCCGCAAGGTGACAGGCGCACCTGCGCTGCTGCACATGTTGCTGGTGTTGTTGCTGCTGCTGCTGATGATTAAGCACGCCCAAGCAATTTGTAATTAGAAGCCATTAAACCAAAATTTCACTCCTCAGTTCACATGTCTTGACGCCTGGTAAGACCACACGTCTCTGCCACGTATTTAATTCGTCTAGGTCACTCGCCCCGCTACATTATATTCAGGTAGCATGTATTTCCGAAGAAGTTTCATGCAATGACGTGGCTCTGTGTTAAAGCATCTGCTTACTACGAAGGCCGGCATTCCATTATCGTCCAAACTAAATACTTTTATTATCTATTTATTTATTTACCATCCCTTTCGACGTTTCTCTCACTGAGAGCGCAGATTTCTCGCACTCAACCAACGACACCAATGGTGACGCCAGCAGCAGAATTTCCGCGAAACGAGCTCTTCAACGCTATCGCGTTTGTAAGTATACATCTTAACTTTTATCTCTTAGTAATGAGTTTATAAGAAAAGAAATTAATTTATTCCTATTACATTACTCTATTCTTCTGCGACAAAGTAGCAAGTACATTCGAAACTGTTGAATAAACCGGGCACATTTATGGAGAGCTGTCTAACGATTCGCGCCTGAAGAACTTACGAGAACCTTAGACGGGTGTATGCGGTAACCTCGCGTTGTATCCGTGACGTCTATTTGCGCACAACGGAGATCGAACGCTGCCACCGTTAAAGAACGCTGCCATCGTTAACGACACGAGGGTGTGTGTGGGCGTGCTGCAAAAGCCATGCGAGCGAACGTTCTGCAAAAGAGTGGCTATACTTGGCCTGCTTGGCATTGCATATTTTTTAAAAGATATGTATACTTTCTTAGTGCGTAGGAGATGTCTCAGAAGGAAGACAGATAGGAGAGAGCACACTACTACGTTTCATAAATCCTTTAACAAAGAGAAGCAGCTCGAGAATTTCCTGGTTGGCACGTCGCATACAAATGCGGGAGTTCGTTCTGTGCGACTCGGGAAGCACGGTGACAGGTGCGCATGCGTGGGTGCCGCAGGTGCCAGAAAAATCACTGACGAGGTCAACGAACTGGAGTCGCGTTCCTCAGGAGGCACGCTTTAACACTCTTGGCGTTTAGCAGTAAGAATTAAATATTTGGAATAACAAGCTGAATACATGCACGGAAAAACTGTAACTACATTTATTTTAATGTCAATTCAACTCCACCTCATTCAGTTTTATTGCGTAGAACGTAGCATTGTTAGTGATATTTATTTATTTATTTATTATACCTCAAAAACCCCAGGGAGGGGTGTTACATGAGGGGTGGGCAGTACAGGGTTTCTTCATTGTGCGCTTTGAAAAGAATGGGGCTGGAGTGGCGCACGACGTGGGACGGAAGGTCATTCCAATCCTTCGCTGTCTGAACGAAGAATGACCGAAGGTGAGCAGTTGTACGGGCATGCGCAGGGTAAACTGGGTTGTTGTGGTTAGTGCGGGAAGACATGCGATGCGCGGGCATGATAACAGATGCGTCAGACAGTGAGTGAAAAAATTTATGAAAAAGAGCTAATCTAGCGACTTTGCGTCGCAGTTCAAGGCTGGGAAGATGGGCTTTAATCTTTAAGTTAGTAACGCTTGTGTGGTGCGAGTAATCGGAATATATAAACCTAGATGCTCTATTTTGGACAGATTCTAATGTTTTGGAAAGGTTAGGTTGGTGGGGATCCCAGACGGCGCAAGCGTATTCAAGCTTCGGACGGACTAGTGTTTGATATGCTAAAAGTTTAACAGAAGGGGGAGCAAGTCGTAAATTTCTTCTTAGGTAACCAAGGACTTAGGTAAGGCAACCATATGCATTACATGCGGAAGTCTCGTACATACGAGAGCTAACAAAGGGTCATTTTGATAATATAGCTAATTACGAACAACGCATAAAGTGGTCGACGTTATACCGCGTGGTAAACGTTAGTGCGCTGTGATAAAATGAGAGCCGTTGAACCAAAAGCGATACTTCATATTTGTTTTTTTTTTCTCAAACTTGATTTATATCCTAAAAAGAAAGCAGAAGTGGGTAGCCAAGGCATGACAACAAAAACTTCTGGTAATTTTTTTAATAAGAATAGTGATGAAAGAGATAAGGTGTGCAGAAATACAAAACGTTAAGTAGATAGGTGAGCTTCGTAGCCACGAGGTTGTACGCACAACCCCCGGAAGCCACTGGTTATTCGATACAAATTTTTTCAAAGTAATGGCTGCTGCGACTGTCGCTGGCATTATACCACGTATGTCGTGGTATTCCGTGTATAGGCCTAATTGATCACGTGCGGGAGCGTAAGGACTTGAGTCCCAGATGTGACACGACGCGCTCTAACCAAGAAGCAAGGAGGAAAATTCGGGAGAACTTGTATAGTAAGTAATTGTCCGACTTTAGCTTTTTTTTTTTGCAATGACAGTGATTCGCACGTTGTTACGTACATTGATAAGGCACTTACTTTCTTTCTGTAGTCGCTTATGTCGCAGGTATGTTTTTCTCGTGTCCCTGCGTCGTCGCAATGAAAGGAAAAAATGAACTAAAATGTGCTAAGGGGAGCTTCTTCGAGTGCGTCGCACCAGATCGACGTAGAGGTCGATAGCTATATAAGGATAAGTACATTTCACTTGTTTACGAATTCCCCGTGGCAGCAATGACGTCATTGCCTTACTGAGTCCTATAATATGGGCAAACGGACGACGTATCGGCACTTTTGTTCACACGAGCTCTGCGAGTATAGTGACTGCCGCATTGTTTCTTTCAATTTAGGAATCGCGCCGACGTGGCGATATTGTGTGCAAGCGAAAGCAAGATCTCTCTTGGACTGATACTGTACCGTACACTTAGGCGCTACATTTATTTCCTACCTTCATGCTACTTTCATTAGTTGTGCATAATACAAAATAACGGTCATCTCGGACAATGCCCTATTTGCGTTTTCCCCACCCCCTCCTGCTTTCAATAAATTGTCGTGTCTGCATGAAAACAAGAATTACAGTTGATTCAAAACTGACAATGAAGGAATGAAATGTATCCCACAAAGACCCGACCTAGGTCCCCAGATTTCTGGTGGTAAAAGGGAGACGGCAACCATTTTTTCAAGTGGAACACCGATGAAACTCGGCTGCTGTTATAGTCAGGAGGTTCCATGGCCCTGCCCATCCAACAATGATGAGGAACGTCATAATGAATAAAGTTGTGGCGCTGACTAGAGGTGTAACCAGACGGTAACGCACCAATCTCGTGCCCTCGGCCCCTAAAATATTTTTCGTCATGGCATACACGAATGAAAAAAAAATACTTCAGGAGGTGACCCCCCCCCCCCCCCCTCAAGATTATGACGTAGCACCCTTTCTTTTTCTCCTCTAAATTGGTTAGAAAACAGCACTTGTGCGCTAGGTAACAAATCAGGGTCAGAATTTTGTATATGTTGAGTAATTAAACAGGTTTGAAAACTTTCGTTTCCCACTCACTCAACGGGCCAGAAGCCGGACGTCGTCGTGGAACAGTTGGGTTCTGGCTAACACAATTAGCGGGCAGTGAACGTTCGACAGCTGAACCAAGACCGAATATGTACAAAATGGCGCCTTAGGGGAAATATGTTTCACTTCCCGGCCGCTGTCATTGTTTTCCGTATTTTTTTTTGCTTCCTTTCTTTGATGGTTTTACGCAATGGTGCCCCAAAAATGGCAATCAGAATGAGCTGGGCAATGTCCCGAAATGAACTATAGGAAGAAGTATAAAAAGAAATAGAAGAACCTCAAAGGGCAACGCTCCTTTTTAGCACAGAGAGTGGCTATATCATGAATGAGGTCGTTACGCGAGGAGGATGGCGTCGCAAGGGATAAGCGATTGAACGAGTAATGCAAGTAATCCCAAGTGATTTTTAATTACAGCAATCGAATCTCTTCTTCGGGGCTCACGAAAGCGTGTAGTTGGCAGACATGACGCGAGCGCTTGTATACTGTGGCTTGTCTTGGCTCCGTTTTGTTTTCCAAAGCACGGTGCAGCTGTTATATTTCTTATAGACAAGACGGACTCAAGTTTACGTGGCACCGTTCCCCGCCCTAGCGGAGAGAGGGCAAAGCTCCGGTCGCTCGGATTAGCCCCGCTTGCTTGGTTTTTCCCATTGTGCGCGTGGAAAACGTGTCACCTGGTGCTTTTATCTGCCATTTCGCACTCTAAGGGCCCCGCTCCTTTGTCGCCCTGGAATGCAGGCACACACTCCTGGTGCACTGTGTGCGGCTACAAATGTTTAAAACATGACGTAGACCTGGAAACTGCACGGCGTCAAGTTCTACCATTTCCAATGCAAGCAGTGCGAGGAGCAAAGGCGTCAAGAGTGGATTATGGCAGCTCGTGGACACTTCCGCGACGTTGTCATTTTGAAGAACTTTTCGTCGCACACAGTATTATTCTGTCTTTTTATAAATAGTTGTTAACGATTTGAGTACTTCATACTCTATACTATGAGAGAGCATAGAGCCGTTCTGTGGGCCTCTCACTCGAGCACGCGCAAATGTGGCGCTAACTGCTGACAGAGCCCCTGGAGGGCTCGGTCACGTAAAGTTCTATGAACTGGAGGAAAGTCGGTGGCCGGGCTCATATGAAAAAAGAAATATACGCAGCAAATAGGTAGCCCCTGTACATTCTCAGATAGCGCACTGCTTTCATAGACAACCATTTGTAAATGCGACATCGACGGAGCTTATTAGCTTAATTAATGTGCCACACTTAAAATATTGTTACGTGAGTAACGAGACAAAGTATTGCGAATATATTCGAAAAATATATTGGCAAGAGCGGTTGCAGCACTGGCCAGTCTGGCTCCGAGCTCGAGCAGCCAGCGAGCCTCATCTTCTTCGTCGGGCGCACACGCGCATTCGCACTATGGTTTGTGGCAGCCTACAGGTAGCATAACCCCCGTCGGCAAAGGCGCCGTCTCGGCGCATCTAGATGTCAAGATCATTGGGCGAGTGGTACTGCTTCAGGCGTGCGACGTGTACGATGTCGCTGGCCCTAGGGGTGGATGAAGACGGCGAGGCAGCAGGAGTGATTTCATAAGTGACGGGAGTCACCTCACGAAGCACTCTGTAGGGCCCTGTGTACCGAGAGAGCAGCTTGTCAGACAGGCCAACGTGCCTGGTCGGAGACCACAGCAGAACCAACGAACCGGGCGAAAAGTGCACATCGCGGTGTCGTTGGTCGTACCGACGCCGTTGGTTTGCTTGGGAGGTCAGAAGGCGAGCACGAGCGGTTTCGCGTGCGTGGGCGGCCCGGCTGATGGCGTCCAGAGCATATTGTGAAGTTGGAGCTGCTGGTAACGGAATCGTCGTATCGAGGGGTAATGTGGGTTCGCGGCCGAACAGCAAGAAAAAAGGGGAGTAACCAGCCGTGTCGTGGCGCGAAGAATTGTAGGCAAATGTCACGTATGGTAAAGCGATGTCCCAGTCAGAGTGATCTGAGGAAACGTACTTTGCAAGCATGTCAGTTAGGGTTCGGTTCAGGCGTTCTGTGAGGCCATTTGTTTGCGGATGGTACGACGTAGTGAGCTTGTGGCGTGTTGCACAAGAGCGTAGAATGTCCGCTATGACTTTCGATAGAAATGTGCGGCCTCGGTCCGTGAGCAGCTGGCGTGGAGCACCATGTTGCAAGATCACGTCGTGTAGAAGAAAATCGGCGACGTCAGTGGCGCAACTTGTTGGAAGGGCGCGTGTGATTGCGTAGCGTGTGGCGTAGTCTGTGGCCACAGCTATCCACCTGTTGCCAGCAGAAGACAGAGGAAAAGGGCCGAGTAAGTCCAAGCCGACGCGAAAGAAAGGTTCAGTAGAAATATCGAGTGGTTGAAGGCGCCCAGCCGGAAGCGTCGATGGTGTTTTGCGGCGCTGACATTCCTCACACGCCGCGACGTATCTTCTGACGGACCGTGCCAGACCTGGCCAATAGAAGCGACGGCGAATCCGGTCGTATGTGCGGGACACACCCAGGTGACCGGCAGTAGGAACGTCATGAAGTTCGTGGAGTACAGCCAAGCGGAGGTGTTTGGGTATGGCAAGCAGCAGAGATGGGCCGTCTGGATGGAAGTTATGCCGGTATAATGTGCCATTCTGGAGTACGAACGAGCGATAGGATCGGTTCGATGGGGAGGAGTCGAGGCGCTCAATGATAGCTCGTAGGGCTGCATCACGGCGTTGCTCGTCGGCTATGTGGTTCAGTTGAGAAACGGAGCACACGCAGGCGTCGTTGTCAGGTATGGTGGCCGATGGGTCAACTGGATAGCGAGAAAGGCAATCGGCGTCCTGGTGCAGGCGTCCAGACTTGTATATCACAGAAAAGGTGTATTCTTGCAGTCGCAGAGCCCAGCGACCAAGTCGACCTGTAGGATCTCTTAAGGATGAAAGCCAGCAGAGCGCGTGGTGGTCGGTGACGACGGAAAAGTGAGTGCCATATAAATATGGACGGAATTTTGAGACCGCCCAGACAAGAGCAAGGCATTCTCGCTCTGTGATCGAATAGTTACGCTCTGCAGGTGTAAGGAGGCGGCTAGCATACGCGATAACGCGGTCGTGTCCCTGTTGGCATTGGGCGAGAACGGCTCCGATACCGTGACCACTGGCATCAGTTCGGACCTCAGTTCGGGCAGATGGGTCAAAGTGGGCGAGGATAGGGGGCGTCGTCAAAAGTGTTATGAGGTGAGAGAAGGCGGCAGCTTGAGTGGACCCCCACGAAAATGGAACGCCTTTCTTCAAAAGATCGGTAAGTGGTTGGGCGATTGCCGCAAAATCTTTCACGAACCGCCTAAAGTAGGAGCAAAGTCCCACAAAGCTCCGGACATCTTTGGCGGATTGGGGTACTGGGAAATTCGTGACGGCACGAATTTTCTCAGGGTCCGGTCTCACACCAGAAGCATCGACAAGGTGGCCCAGCACGGTAATCTGTCGGCGGCCGAAGTGACACTTCGAGGAGTTCAACTGGAGGCCAGCTTTGCGGAAGACGTCGAGAATGGCCGACAGACGCTCAAGGTGGGTCTCAAACGTAGGTGCAAATACGAGGACGTCGTCTAGGTAACACAGGCATGTTGACCATTTGAACCCGTGTAGCAGAGAGTCCATCATACGTTCGAACGTGGCGGGGGCATTGCATAGGCCGAAGGGCATAACCTTGAATTGGTATAGGCCATCTGGAGTGATGAAGGCGGTCTTTTCTTGGTCTTTCTCGTCTACGGCAATCTGCCAATAACCAGAACGAAGGTCGATGGATGAAAAGTAGCGTGCGCCGTGGAGACAATCGAGGGCGTCATCAATACGTGGTAAAGGATACACGTCCTTTTTGGTGATTCGATTTAGATGCCGGTAATCGATGCAAAAACGCCATGTGTTGTCCTTCTTTTTAACCAGGACGACGGGTGACGCCCATGGGCTTGATGAGGGCTCAATAATGCCTTTAGTTAACATCTTATTCACTTCAGCTTGAATAATCTGGCGCTCCGACGCGGACACGCGATACGGTCGACGGTGAATGGGAGCAGCATCACCGGTGTTGATGCGGTGCTTTACAAGAGAAGTTTGGCCGAGTGGGCGGTCGTCAAGGTCGAAGATGTCACGGTAGGAAGCTAGAAGGCGTGCGAGAGCGGCTGATTGCGCTGGGGGAAGGTCAGGGTCGATCATGGGACGTATTGACATGTCGAGGCATGTGGCATCGAGTGGGCGACAAGGAAAATTGGGGCATGCGTCGGCTGCGAAAGTGGTGACGTGATCATCGGCTAAGGACCGCAACGTGGCAATTAGGATGCCTTCAGGGAGGACTTGCTTTGTGAAGCCGAAATTTATGACGGGTAGACGGGTCCGGTTGGAGGCTACAGTTACGATGCAGTGAGGGACGGTGACGTCACGTGCCAGTAGGACATCAGGAATCGGCGTGACGATGTAATTCCCATCCAATACGGGTGAGGTCGTGGCGAATTCGGTGAATGTGAGGGCTTTAGGCGGTAAGCGGAGGAAGTCTGTGGCAGAAAGGCCGTGTTGAGGTTCAGGGTGAATATCCGGCTGAAGAGGAAGGTCTAAGCAAAGAGTACCAGCGGAACAGTCGATCAGAGCAGAATGGGTCGACAGGAAGTCCATCCCTAAAATGAGGTCATGAGGACAGTTCTGGAGCACCGTGAATAGAACAGGGATGTAACGGTCGGCGATGCGTATGCGAGCCGTACACATGCCAATGACAGGAACAGTGCCGCCATCGGCCACACGTACAGCTTCGGTAGCAGGGGGCGTGAGTACTTTTCTTAAGCGGCGACAAAGATGAACGCTGATTATGGACACATGAGCGCCAGTATCGACTAGTGCCGACAGAGAAATACCGTCCACGTGTACATCGACAAGATTTTTGTTCGTATGAAGCGTCAATGGAGGGTTTGGTTCAGACAGGGATGATGCAGCACTACCTCCAGGGGCTGCACTGTCTAGTTTTCCGTCGGGTACGATGAAAAGTTAGGCGGCGAGTGATGGCGGCGTGGCTGGGGCGACGGGGAACGACGGCGTTGAGGGGACGGAGAACGAGCAGGAAGGCGGCTGTTAGACGTGTCGAAAGCAGGGGCGGTACGGCTGGACGAATACCGGCGAAGATCTTCATATGGGCTATAAGGTGCGAAAAACTGGCTCCTATGTGGCGGCGTCCAGGAGGCACGGCAGTAGCGGGAGACATGTCCAACGCGGTGGCACCGGAAGCAGATCGGTTTGTCGTCAGGAGTTCGCCATTCCGCCGGGTTGCGAGATCGTGGAGCAACAAATGGGTCACGTCGAGGTGCATTAATGGGAATTGGTCTGGAGGAGGGGCAAGAGATGGGGCAAG
This sequence comes from Rhipicephalus microplus, assembly GCF_043290135.1. Lineage (NCBI taxonomy): Eukaryota > Metazoa > Arthropoda > Arachnida > Ixodida > Ixodidae > Rhipicephalus > Rhipicephalus microplus. Next base: position 61,022,498 of record NC_134704.1, on the reverse strand, counting down.
CATCAGGGAACCCGCGGTTGGCGAATTCTTGTCGTACGACCGCCTGAATAACGGAGATCGCGGGGGTTGTCGGTATCGTATGTTCGAAGGAAGTGGGCTGAAGCGGCGCTGGACTTGCTGCTTCAAGTTCCCGTCGAACGATACGCGTTACACTCTGCTCAAAGGGCGGTGTGACGGTAGAATCGGAGCAGGTGGACGTAGCCGCCGTGTTTGGCAACCGAGAAAAAGGAGGGCGCACCCGACGGCTTTTTGCTGTTTCGAAACGGCGGCATTCTTGAATTACACGGTCGATGGTCGAGACGTTAGTGTACACCAGCAAATTGAAGGCGTCGTCCGCGATCCCCTTCAAAACGTGTCCAACCTTTTCAGCCTCAGACATCGCCTCGTCCACTTTTCGGCAAAGAGCGAGAACTTCTTGGATGTATGACACATACGATTCAGTTGGCGACTGGACACGGGTAGCCAGCTCCTGTCGTGCAGCTGCGTGGCGACCGGTCGGGTCCCCAAAGATGTCACGTAGCTTCTCCTTGAACGTGTCCCAGCTGGTGAGTTCGGACTCATTTGTCTCGTACCAGACACGCGGGGTTCCGTCCAAGTAGAAGAGAACATTAGCGAGCATCATGGTAGGGTCCCAACGGTGAGTTTGACTGACCCGTTCATAAAGGCGAAGCCATTTGTCGACGTCGAGGCCAGGTTGCGCAGAAAATGTCCCGGGATCACGTGGTGTTTGGACGGCGACAAAGGTTGTCGGAGAAGCCGCAGATGATGAAGCGGACGCGTTGTCACTGGAAGCCATGGCGGGAAGCTGGAGGATGCGGCCACTGCGGAGCTGCGTGGTGAGGACGGGGATCGTTCCACCTCCACCAAATATGTTACGTGAGTAACGAGACAAAGTATTGCGAATATATTCGAAAAATATATTGGCAAGAGCGGTTGCAGCACTGGCCAGTCTGGCTCCGAGCTCGAGCAGCCAGCGAGCCTCATCTTCTTCGTCGGGCGCACACGCGCATTCGCACTATGGTTTGTGGCAGCCTACAGGTAGCAATATTGTACCGTGAGCCCCACAAGTATTTCCAGCTGTGTGGTTTCGCTGAGGGTTTATGCGTATAAAATTTGCAAGGAACACCCAGCGATTTTTTCGCAGACTGAGTTGTTGCAATGGTAGCATCAAAGTAATGAGTTCACTTCTCGCATACGGCAGCTGAATTTCTATGAGAGCGACATGTAGTGACACCAGTGTGCTTAGATTTAGGTGTAAGAATGACAGAGAGGGCGTGTTAGTTTAGCCTATAGATTGCAAGCATAAGGTGGAATGACGCTCACTGTGAACAGAAGTGGAGCTCGGTGTGTGCGTATACCCTCTGTCTGTTGTCGTCGTTGCGCCTATAGCATTTCAAACAGATTTAGGTGCACGTTAAAAAAAAATCGGTGGGCCGGATTAAGTCTGGAGTCTCACACCATGGTATGCCTCCAAATGATATCGTGGTTTTGACACGTAAAATAGTTTATCCTTGCATGCACCTGGGCCGCGGGCGATATGCTGCTGCAGCTTTGAAAACGAGCGGAAAAAGAAAAGAAGGACCGTGGCAGAAATAAATATTTCGATGGTTTCGCGAAATCAGACGCGGTTATCAGGAGGCTAATCTCGGCATAACCATAAACATGCTCGATCATAGGGGTTATTGTATAGTATGACGAACGCCAAGGGAGCTGTCAAAACAACCAAATGGACGCTCTCATCAGTGATCGCGTTTGATTAGGCGTGGATATTATCAGAAATGAAACACGCGCTTAAGGAAATGTTGAAGTGGGCATAAAATACTTTTGTTTCGTGCTCATCATTATGCTTTCAAAGGGAGCTGTAAAAAAATCCCAGGTGGCATTGTTGAACTTACGATGCGATGTTGTTATCAGACGAAAACCTCGGCAAAAGTGAAACTCCTATTAAACTTAGCACTGCACGATGCAATAATGCCAGCGACTCAACATTGCTGACGTAATGTTATGCTCTTGACAATGACCACCCGATAAATTTAAAGCCGCACGATAAACTTGGCATTCAAGCAATCGAGATCAGAGTGCTATAGACGGTTTTAAGATTGCAAGCGTTGTACCACAAAAAAACTTCTGGTCACCTCATTTACCAGCTCCTAACGTCGAAACTGAAAACACGGGTTTTCAAGATTTTTTTTCAAAACTAAGAAAAACCTATCTTTAGTTTTTCACATAAAAGAAACGTGCGTAAAGAACAAGTGAATTTTTTATAACTTTTATGTACCTAATAACATTTATTTGAATAGTTTCTTGCGAAATGAGGAAAAAAATTGTAGAAAATCAGCGGGCTATTTTCCAAAGCTCTTGTCCAATCCTAGAGTAACACTTTTCATCGGTTGCATAGCATGTGGGTAGAGGAAAAAAATGTGGTTCAGCGCAACACCGTTGTTGATACAATGTAGCTACCAAAGCGTACGACAGAGCGAAAGTTTAATAAGAACAAAATAAAAGGCTGTTAAACAGAACAATACAGAAGGCCGTGATTCATGACCAGATGAGCTGCTTCAACTATCATCAGCCTTCACTTCTTATATATGTAAGGACATTTCTTTAGTTACCGGGTGATTCTTCAGCCTGTTAGAAAATTCAGCCTTCAGCCTGTTGGAAATCCACGGCCAGGCTCCTCTAGCCTAGCCGTGCATGGACACATGCGAAAGCGTGGTTGTGGTTTGGTTTGCCGACAGCTTCGAGAGGACACGAGTGCCTCAGTCGATGCGCGTTTTGCTGGTAACATACACACGGCATTCGCGCCGTTACCTCACATTTAAAGTCATAACTACGGCTATTCACCATCTACGCGCACAAAGCACTCACTCAAACACAAGGCTGTCGATGAATCTCTCTCGGTTCCGGTGAGATTCACACCGTGACAATCTTTTTTAGGGGCAAAACTTCTTATAGCGGCACCCGTTCGTCTTCCGTAGTATAGAGCAAGTATAACATTTTGACCTCCAAGGTGGTGCCGGTGAGAGACTTCTTCTGTGCGTTGTTGAACAATAAAAAATAGTGCTCAATGTACATGTCAATGGCTGCTTTTGGGGAATGAGGGACAGGAGCATTTGGCTTTTAGTCAACGCGCACGCTGCGATCCCCATTAGCAGCCATTGGCATGTACATTGAGCACTATCGGACAAGAAAGGGTTGCTACATTATACTCGCTGGGTGTAACCTCCTTAGTTTTAGAAAGGTTTAGCGAGCGTTGAGCCGCAGGGCCATGAATACAATGAACTAGTATATACCATGAATGAGTTCGAGGTGGTTAAAGGGGGGAAGCAGATACGAAGCGCAAGCCGTAAGAAATTAAAAGCTGAATCCTCCTGTCTCTCATTTCACATTAGCAGCCACTGGCATGTACATTGAGCACTATCTGACAGGAAAAGGTTGCTACGTTATACTCGCTGGGCGTAACCTCCTTGGTTTTAGAAAGGTTTAGCGAGCATTGGGCCGCAGTGCCATGAATACAGTGAACTAGCATATACCATGAACTCAAGGTGGTTAAAGGTGGGAAGTAGACCCGAAGCGCAAGCCGTAAGAAAGTGTGCGTGTGCCACCTCTCGTTTAGTCCTTGGAATGTCCACTGAGTGGCGGTGCTTCTATATGGGGAATATATGATAAAAAGATGCGAGATGGTGTGACTTGGAGTGTTGAATAGATGGACGAACGAACACACAGACAGATGCATGGATGGACGCATGAACGGACGCAGGGGCAGATGCATGAACGAACGCAGGGACGGGCGCACGGACAGACGCATGGACGGTCACACAGACGGACGCATGGACGGACGAATGCTTCGCCCCACTCTCCATCATTCACTCCATGGG